>NC_142699.1:135706-435706 GCF_029339155.1 Prunus mume | reverse complement strand
CATTTTCAAATCTCTTTATTTATCTTTCACTTCCATAACATGTTAATTTCCTGACTTTGTTTACATTTTTCCGAACTTTCAGCTTTGGGGGTGGTTTTGTTGACCTAGTTATTGTTTTTAACAGATAAGTTGCGAATTTATCAATGTGACCAGATGGAAGGTTGCCATATGTGGGGAATATATGAAGTCGAGGTACAAGGTACAGTCCTTTCCCACTTTTCTATTTGAGTCGTACTCTCTGTTGGTGTTAAATTGGGTTGTACTTTTTACATTGATGAAATTAGACAGAATTTTGTTTTGGAGTAATAAAATAAGCTTTGGCTTTTATAAGTCAATTCTAACTTCGAAGTCTGACCATTCTCTTTTGTAATCTTTCTTGTTTCATCTTGCAGAATTGTTCCCATGGTACAGCTTGCAATTTTATCCACTGTTTCCGCAATCCTGGTGGAGACTATGAATGGGCTGATAGTGATAGACCGGCCCCAAAATATTGGGTGAGGAAAATGGTCGCTTTATTTGGTTATTCTGATGCAGACGAGAAACAGATGGTAGAGGAAAATTTTGGACAGCTGAGGAACTCTAGCAAGATGACAATGGCAGATTCTGAGAGGTATTCTTTTCATTTAGCAGCAGCTCAAATTTTTGGAAATATTAGGTAACAAACAAAACTTATTATGGTATTAGATTGGTAGATTTTGAGTTCAATCCCCAGAACTACAACCTCCCAATTTATATCGACAAAGGGCGAGAAAAGACAGACCAATCTGCATGTGACAGTTTTAAAATTTATCTTGTTTGATGCCCGGGTTTATATAGCGCATAAAAATATCATCAGTTATATTGCATGTCCCAACCATATGCAGTTTTGCATGTGAGGGAAGAACCAATTTTTTCAGAAAGCAGCAGATAATGGTAATGTGAAACTACAACTGCCCTCATTCAGGCTTAATGTGCTAAATTTTTCCCTGTGATTGAAGTGCCCATTTGTTAATTTGGATGAAGTTTGTATGATCTACAGGCTGAACTATTTTATATTTATATGAATTACTGTGAAGGGCATAATTTGATGTTAGGTGTTGGATTTAATGCTCCTTATTTTTATTGGTCAGGTGAACAATACAATAGATTTGTGAGAACTTCTTGGTCTTTGTCTTCCAACTTTTCTATATTGTTTGCATTGCAAAACAGTGCAGCAGTTGAGAAGAGAGTTTGTTCTCTATGTTGTGTTTTTCTTCTTTTCCTTGTAGATAGATTCTTATAGTTTCCAGATTCATGGCAGGTACGGGTTGCGAAGATCTAGATCTAGAGGGAGGGATTACTCGAGTTTCATTGGTTCTGGTAGAAGATATGACAGTGAAGATTATGTTTTAAAGGATGCAGAACGACAGAGGCATACAGGTGATGATAGACATCGAGGAAAAACTCTTGATGAGGATCGATGTGAAGAGAATAAGAACTTAAAAGACTATCATTGTAGGAAGAGCAGAAGGTCTGATACTGAATTTGATAGACAGTTGTTGGATAGGGAAGAGGACAGAGATAGACACCATGGTCACACAAGGAAAAGCTCAAGACAACGAAACAGGG
Organism: Prunus mume; assembly: GCF_029339155.1. Taxonomy (NCBI): domain Eukaryota; kingdom Viridiplantae; phylum Streptophyta; class Magnoliopsida; order Rosales; family Rosaceae; genus Prunus; species Prunus mume. The sequence continues at coordinate 434,119 of NC_142699.1, read as the reverse complement.
ACCACAAGAACAAAATCTATGAAACTGAATCTGACGGAGATTTGTCTGATAGGGCAAGGAACAGAGTAGCACAGCATGGTTACACCAGGGAAAGCTCAAGCCAACAGCGGAAAGGAGAATTCCTGGATGAATATGGAGATTGGCAGAACAAAAATCATGAAGTTGATAGGTATTGGTCAGATAGGGACAAAGACAGAGATGCATACCATGACAAGAGGAAAAGTTCAGGACACAAGAGGAAAGTGGGATCTCCAGATAATCATAATGAGAGCGAGAACAGAGCTCATGATATGGATGAAGAGTGGTCAGACAGCAAAAGCGAAGGTGGCAAGCACCACAGTAGGAGGAAAAGATTCGGACACATTAGCAAAGCTTCTGAATTCTTAAATCACAGGGGGAGAACCACCAGGTCTTGTAGTTATGAACTTAGTGATGATTTGTTGGAAAATGATGCAGAAAGAAACCTTAGTCATGCTAGGAAACGATCAAAACGCTTGGATGAAGTGTCAGATATTTCAGATGAGGATCGATTCCGACACAGAATTTGGAACATAGACATGATCGTCTGAGCCTAGAGATGAGAGAAGCAGGGGCTCTTGTTAAAAAATTGAAGTCAGATGGAACCCACGAGTCCAGCAATTTGGGTCAAGATGGTGAGAGATATAGATCACATGATTTTGATATAAGATACATATCTGATGTACACATGGACAAACAGGATCGCTGGGAACCTGAAGATGGTTCTGTTGAGATATTTCATAATTCTAAAACGAAAGCTGGAAGTTCAGAGAGTTATGAGTCTGGCAGGCCAGGTCCATATAATGTAAGAGGTGAATCAAGTGATTTTGATTCAGAAGATAAAGTTGGCCAGGAAGATCAATATGAATCTGACAAGGTAGCTCGTTCAAAACACCGGAAATCAAGGAGAAAGTCTAGACACGACGATCGAAAGCATGACAGTGAAAACAGATCACTGTGTAGCAGCCAATCAAGCCATAGGAATCATTCCAATAGATTGGAGGCCACAGATTCATCTGAAGATAACAACGAATCTGGAAGGAAACACAACCAGAAGCACCATGCAGATCATAGATCTCGTGATCACAAACGAGATCATAAAGGCAGGAGGTTAGCCACGTGATATTCATCTCTAAGAATGTTTAGAAGAAGGTTATGTCCGCAGAGAATGTGACTTGTTTAATTTAGCTGATTTAGGGATGTGAATGAAGGTTTTATTAGCAACAGGACATGATACAGAGCAGAGTGTCGGGTGCTCTGCTTGTGTACTTGTATTATTGAGTAGCTAACAGTTTTGAATTACGTGAAATCCATTACGCAGCCATCTACAATATGAAACTTTTACTTTCAAAAAACATTGAAAGAAGGGGGCTGCAAAACATTTTTGGCATCTTTAAGCTTGTAATCAACTAGCTAAATACTTCTCTTATGAATATTAAAAGGTGTCTCAAGTTCGGACAGAAAAAAAAACAACTTGCTCGTATTCATAAAATTTGTATCCCCCTCTACATTGGTTAAAAGAGCAACTCGAGTGTTTGTTCCAAGAAAAACCCACAATAAACAAAAGGCTTATAAGCACAAAATTAATAAAAGGTTACTCAAATAGTCTACCCAAGCTTCATTCCAATAGAACGAGCCAAAAACAAAAGGCTAAAATGAGCCCAAACTCATTCTACCAGTTTCAAGCTGATCGTGCCATCCCCAATCTTGAGGTTTGTTGGCTTTGACTAGGGTAGTAATCTTGTAATTGTAATTTGTCTTTCTTCTCTTTGTATCTTGGTTGAGATTTGTTTGTATTTGTTTGCAATTTGTCATTCTATCAGTTTCAAGCTGGAACCATCTAAAGAAATCTATTAAGAAATTACTGATGCAATCACTTCTATTTGTGAATTATGTTACTATTGCAGAAACAAAGAAAGGACCTTGAGCAAGAAAGGGATTCAATTAGAATTGAAGAAGAAGATAGTGTAAAGAATTATTACAATCTATTACAGCAGTACAAGAGTTCGAAGAAGGAACTTCGTGATATTGTGCTTCTCCAAAGTACTGCTTACCATTTCTGAGACCTGGTAGGTTTGTGTCAATCGAATGTGCTGGGAATGATGAAGCTTCCCCTTCTTTTTCCGTAATCTTTAGGAGTTTAGACATATTTCCTTTCATATTCTGTCATGCAGCAGTGGTTTTCACCTGGGGCTGCTATGTTCTTGTGGCCTTCCCTCACTTTCATTCACTTTACTTCTTGTGGCCTTTCCTCACTTTCTATTGTAACCATAATGCTTTTTTTTTTCTTTCTTTAATACTGATATATCTTACTCTTTTCTTATTATTTAGAATAAAATTCAAAATTTGTCATTCTTATCAAGCTAGAGACAAATTTTAAGGGTTGGCAAACTTTTCATAATTCCATGTTACTTTTTTATTTTAAAACCAGAAATTCTATATCATGAATTGGGTGGCTTGAATTGAAATGCAGATATGTTACAAGTGATGATGTTGTGGAGTTGAATGGTGGTTTCAAGGACATAAAGGTGGAAGAGATGGTATCTCCTCTCAAGGACTTAAAGATGCTACAAAACCAAGGGAAGAACTTGACCTGCTCTTTTCAGAGTCACAAGATACAGCTCGGAGGGTTGCTGAGGTTCAGCTTGAGTGCAAGGTAAAGAAGTGACCTCCTCCTTTCTGGTACAGCTGAAATTTCATTTGAAACTAAACTCAACTCCGGATAACAGGGGATTATTCCTCAATCTGTACTAGGAACTAAACACATCGGAATATATATTTTTTTATTATAATCAATCTGTGTACCAGAAATTAACATTAAATTCCACTGAGAAACGCCTATATGTCTCATACAATGCAACTGATATATCATATTACTGGAGGACTACTTCTCGAATGTGAAAGCAGGGACAGAAACAACGAAAGAAACGGATGCCAAAGTCAACAACACAACCGAAGACCCCGGCAGCAGCGGATCTCTCCGTTGTTGTGGCTCTTATTGTTTGTGCAACTGGTACTCCATACACAGGATCTGGAACCATGTATTGCTGATAAGATGATGAGGTTGGATAGATGCTGGTGGTGCCACTGCCTGCATTGGTTTTCATAGTAGGTTCTTGTTGTCTTGGATCTGCTTGGTAGCCAAATTCTGGGGCAGGTTGGACTAGAGGTGCAAAAAGAGCCTCATGGGTGTACTCCGCATCCAGCCATGGAGGTAAGGGTGGAGCTGAGGGCTGAGTTGAGTAGGTGGACGATGAGCATGAGCAGCAATGATGCCTGGGTCCGGGTGGCAGCGGTGCTGGTCGTGTTGGTGGTGGAGGAGGATAATAGGGTTGGTGGTGGTGAGTTTTCTTTTTTCTCTTCTTTCTTGACCAAAACTTGAGCTTCTTCACAGCTTTTATCATTTTTCTGCCTCTTCTTTTTGGGCTGCAATGGTGCAAAAAACTATATAAGTTAGGAGTTGGGAGAACTGGGGGTGAGACGTGAGAGCAGAGCAGGAAATGATAAGAATGGGTCATGAGTTAACATACTGCTTTTAAGAGCTTTGGTATGGCATCTTTTTCAAGGAGCGGTGCGCCGTGTGCTTTTTTCAAAATGGATTAGATTTCACTTCGCTTTTCAATTTTCAAATCTTCTAACCGTTGTTCCTCCACTGACCTGAGTGACTGACTCATGTGATTAAAAAGAAAAGGATTAAATGTCAAAATGGTCTCTCATTTGGTTAATTTAGTTTCTGCATTTTTAATTTGGTCAATTTACCTCCGTTTTTATTACTTTAACTAATTTTGTTCATTCCGTTAAATCATCGTTAACAAATTCATTAAAGTTTTAAAAATAATAAAAGAGTAATTGTTTTAAAAAAAATTACTAAGTTCAGTTTATAAATAAATAAAATAATTAATAATTAACAACTACAACAACAACAACAAAAAAGAAACCCAGCAACATCTAAAGCTCGCTTCTTCTTTAGAGCAGCCACATTTTTCATTTATATGCAAACGTAGTTTAATAAGAAAGAAAGCATAAATTTTTTCTACACATGTGAAATCTGGCCTTAGTATAGTAGTTCTATTAAATGTGGGCCTTTGCATAGTTAAAAAACTTGGAGTGGTTTTTATTTGGGACCTTGTATCGTTAGGCTCTCAAAAAATCACTTGTAGCATAGCCTTGAGCATTTTATATACAAATTTTGGCCCCACTTGGTTTGAGGCCTAGGGTGGTCCCTCAAAGGCCAATGTCACGGACTAGGCCAACGGCCTGATCAACAAACTTCAATTTAAAGAGTTTGGTTTGCTATTATTATTGGAGATGTTTTTATTAACGACAATAGTAACAGTAGATACGAAACGTACTAGCGCGTCTACGAAAAGGCATAAAGAGAATGTTGTAATCAATTGGGCTATTTTCGCTCGATGCAAGAAGGCCAGACTTGTTGATCGTCAAGTGCTAGACATTTGGATCCTCCACGCCGTTGACGATGGTATTCATTGTAGCTAAACTTGCTCGCTTTGGTGGTGGATTCCCCTCCTCCCATGGCACCAGGATCGAACCCTAGTGGGGTTTCTTTCCTCTAATGTAACTTCGCTCGCGGTTGTTTTGGGTACTTCAGATAAGACAAATGACCTTGGGGCCAATTCACGAGTATTGCAAAATACACAATTTTATTACTACCCTACCACACAATAATGATAATTTGTGTTCGAAACCACTCGTTTTTCCCTTTTTTTTTAGCCAAACATATATTTCCATTCCATTTCAATCTCAACCATGATTGAACAAGATCAGTACTTAACCCTAATATCGTCACACCCCCTCCTCAACACAAAACATAGAAACAACCCTAACTCTTCAAGAGCTAGTAGTAAACTTTGGTAACAGACAAGAAGTCTCATAGCAGTCTGGATCTCCTTTGAAGAAGTAATAGTCAGTTTCTTGTTGCCCCCTTTTTTTTTTTTTGGGTTGAAATTTCTTGTTTGCGAGCCTTGGACACTCCTAAGTGAGCTCTCAAAATTCAAAGATATCGTTGATGGAGCATGCCCGAATTAGGCATGATTGGGCTAGAACACTAGCAAATTCAATTATCTTATTTGCAATTACTCCGTGAACTTTACTAGTGTTGTATACTATTTCAATGAGTTGAATGTGTTTTTCATATCGAAGAATACACGAGTCCCACATCGGAAACTTAACATAATAGAAAGTCTCATATAGTAAATGGTTCAACTCCTAATAATATCGAGACCTTTTGTATAAAACTCCACACCTCCTAAACAAGTGGTTAAGTTGGGGACAATATCGATATTGCTAATGGTGGGTCAATGGTCTGTCTCTCTGAAATCTTAACATGGTATCAGAGCGGGTCTGTTGACTGGGCCTGATTAAACCCAAATCAAACACAAAACCCCCCAAATTGAACTAAAATCAAACAAACCCCAAATGGAATGGAAAAAGAAAGAAAAAAAAAAAGTAGACCAATGTGGAATTGGTTGCGCATGTAGTCTAAACAAGTGGTTAAGTTAGAGACAATATCACGTTTATCCTATTTTTGAGTTTACTTAATATACTAATTTCTAGTTTTACCCTTCTTTTTTCGTCAAACCGGTTTTACCCTTTCGTTTTGAGTGTTTTGGGTGTGTTTTTTTGTTAAGTTGTAATTATTTTTTGATGTGTTTCTAAAGTACATTTCATGTAAGGTTTTTATTATTATTATTTGGGCCCCTATATTGGGCATAATAGTGAAACACCCAATATTCTGGAGTCTCATCTTATCAGGTTGAGGTAGATAGTCTGTGTATACACTGGTGCATGCTGTCAAATGGCAACCTTTGAAGTTCCCTTACAAGGCATAAGCAACGCACTTATCAGAGGTTTTAGCATTTGCAGTCAGAAGTTTTATTCCTAAGCCTTAGCAACATGCCGTGTGTTCTGCATGTTTGCAGGTTGGAAATTCTGTTCCTTATAACATTTGTTTCATGTAAGTTTTTCTCGTTAAAATAGTTTAGTTTGAATGGATAAACCTGATGTATCCATCTCATTACTTGAATGTTTCTAGTATGCACTGTTGAGTTTGCTAGTCTGCATTTTGAAGTTAATTTACAATATCTAAGTTGAAGTAATTAAAATATTTATGTAAAGTTATAAACATCTATAACCCTACAAGCAAATATTAGTCCATTTAACACAAGGAGGACTTTTAAATAATAAACACCAGAGGATACAACACAAAATAAAGCTGGACTTGAAATTTTGATTGAAAACTTACTACAATGGGAAGAGAATGAGGGATAATATTGTGCACCACACTCTTGCAACTCTGTTTTCTGTTTCTTGAATTGAATGAGCAGATGAAACTGTGCATTCAAACTAGCCTAACTAGGAAAATTCATCAGCATGTCTATTAATAACAATATTTATATAAACTACAAAATAATGGACCTAAATTGTTCCTAATGAATGCTTGAGCTTCGAGTTCATATCTAATTTTTAAGAATATATAAATAGTATATAACAGTTATGTGAACCACAAACTAGGAACCAATTGCTTTTTGTTTGACAAATTTGAACTGATTCCCCAATCCTCTTCTCAAGCAGCCCCTCCCATCTCATTTATGATTTCTCTTTGTACTCGCCCTGCCAACTTAATTGGTTCCCAGTTTCCTTCTTCTCTTTTTCTATGTTTTTTTTTTTTTGTCTTTTAACACTAAGGTCTGCCGTACATTGACTTTTCATAGATAAGGTAAGTGAAAAATTAGACTAAATCGACTTGCCTTAACAGTAAAAGGTCAATTTTCTCTTCCTCTAAACAAAGAGATGTGCAGACTATATAAATTCCTGTACTTGTATAACAAAGAAGCACTGCATAGGCAAACAGCATGTACAATCATAAATGCAGCATCATCAGCTGTAGCATGAGCATCTCAAGGTGACAGGAATCCGTGCAGCACAGACAAGGCTTTGAACTCCCAAAAGCTTCTTCCCGACAAAAAACTAGACGCAAGTCGTTTGCAAGCAAGAAATGGAAGGCTATATACTCATGTACAAAAGCTTGATGCAACATGTCTCGACAAGTATCACAAAGAGAAAATAAATACAAAACCAAAAGGGCACCCCAGAAAAAAAAAAAAAAAAAAAAAAAAAGAGAAAATGAAGATGGGAGAGCATGTACCCCGCCATACACAGTAGAAAAACTCTGGTAGCCCATTTGGGTCCAAACAAGCAAGCACTATGAGATCCTCTTGGCAAAACTAGACAACCAATAACCATAACACCCAAACCCTGTCACGAGCAGTGACTCTCCAGATTGCATGTGCATTACAGACCACTGCCCTCCTACATTTCAGCATGCAGGGAAACTCAACCAATTCTTCCATCATGTGTACTTTGTCTTAGATAGCATCATCCTAGCAGACAGAATCTCATGTGACAATCAAGTTCCATTTTCCAATTTTTTTTCCAATTTTTCATTATATAGCTAGAGACAAGGGGGCAGATCAGTATGCAGGTCCCACAATGGATGACTGGTCTTCGGTGTTGACTGCTGCTTCAGAATCTGGCTTTCCTGGTTTGACCTCTTCATTGAGAGTAAGTTTTATCTTGGGTGACAACCTCTTGACTTCCTCTATTGTATAGACAAAAATCTTCCTTACCATGCTGCAGAACTCACTGCAACAAAAGTACATACATTTTACGGGATGAATATTCAAAGGCATGAAGTTTAGATTCATTCACCTAATTACTTCTGGCGAAGTTCATAAATGGGATGGATACCCAAAATTTAAAATAAACAAAAAAGAATCTTCAGTACTACTGTCCCAACACCATCTAATCATTATGCTCCGTTTAAGAAGAGTCCGAAAGAGGACCACAGGTATTCTTAGTTCTTAAATTTAAGATGAGATAAAATTGAAGCAGTTAAGCAGTCAATCTTCAACTGTGAGACTCAAATGAAGAATTCAAGGGTTGGTAAGATGAACTTACTGCCATGGATCATCCCCAACCATCATCATGTCATCCTCATCATCGGTGTACACAACCTGCCATTTCTTCGTAGATCCACAGAGCTCACCCTCAATATCAAACATCTCTTCCAGTTTCTTAAGCAGATCCTCATACCGCTCAAACCGTGTCAAATCTACGGCTCGTCCAACAGCAATCCCTTGCATGTGAACCTAAGACAAATTTTTTTTAAATGAAAAAACAATCGATCATACAGTCACCACCAACACCCAAGACCCAATGACTTCTCAAAAAAGGAATGAAGAGGCATAAACCAGAGTGTAGTCCAATAGAATTTTTCTTGAGAAAAAACAATGTTAAGATTCTAAAAGTAAGGACCACGACAGAAGAAGAATTGTACATAATAGCTCTCAAATAAGGACAGAACTGACCTGCTTCTTACTTCTTTTTTTAACAAAAAAAACAAGCATTTGAATGTAGACATCAATATTGACAAGCACATAGAATACCGAACCAAAAATTGCACCAAATCCAGTAAAAGGTTGGAAAATATTATTAGGTTGAGGGATAAAAAGACATGAACTACCTTGGTGCAACTCCGGATTTGCCTGCTTTGCGATTCCTGAGGTGATCTCAGGCACGACTTCTCAGCATCACAACTTCCTGAAGGGAGATCAGATCGATTGACATTTGATGGTTCGGAATGTTGGTCAGATTCGGCATCAAATGATGAAATTGGTCGAATATCCCCCAATTTCCCAGACACCATAACCACAGGTGAAGACTCCTCTGCATTAGAGTTTTCAAGTAGCTGGATTCCGAACAGTCTACATCCATTCCCAGTGCCTTGTCTCCTTTCCCCAGAATCTTTGTTCGTAACGGGTGAGAAAGACTCCGTTACACCATCAACTCGATTAGACCAAAACATTGAGTTCCCAGAAACAGCAGCCAAAGAATTATTCCCAGTAAAACACAGAGAATTGGCTTTTGAAGCAGAATTATACTTGGGTGATGGATAAATGTCTCGGCCGCGTTGTGGGTCGCTATAGGAGAAAGCTGAAGGAGACTCAACTTGGGATTTCCACTCACCTAGTACACAAAGACCATAAAGGAAATCAGAATAAAAAGTCCAAGACAGACTACAAATCACACATCACTATGAAAATAATCATACCAAGTGCCGAAAGATCTGGGGACGGCGAAGGTAAAACAGGAGGTCGTGCCCGCTTGTTCCTCAGTGCAGGTTGGGAGTTTAGGGGAGTAGTTGCCACCAATGGCTCCAATTCCCATGGGGATACTCTATCTGGTCGCAATATTGAAGAGGGCTCATCCCATTGGACCTGAAAAAATAATATCATTACTCATTGGAAAAGTATTTCTAAATTAGAAAAAAAAAAAAAAGATAAAATGAAACAGAATTAGTTAACAACTACACATTAGATGCACAGAAAAATATCTTATTGGACTAACTCAAAACTCAAATTAGGAACATCCACAGAAAAATATAGAAACCTTTAGTGATCGCCACTCAGAATTTGCCCATCCAGGTGATGTATTATCGCAAACACCAACAATCGTGCCACTGAACCTGTAGTGCAGTAAAATTTCTTAGGTCTGAATGCTATGACTTCCTTCATAAGATACCAAGCAGAACAAAAATACCTTCTTTCAGGAACTTCCTCACCCTCAAATCTCATCTTAAACCTCATTCCAACAGAGAGTTTGTGACTGTGAGCTTCAAGGTACTTGTTGACACTTACAAGAAACTCAGATCGACTTGTTCTGTGACAAATAGGGCCAGCAAAATATTTTCTTTTTTCAGGATAGATTTGAGTAATAGAACAAATACAGAGAATGACCAACAGGGGGGAAGCAGGCTTCAAACTACACAACTTGACAATTTGAAATGCACAACCCGATTAACTTGTTAAAAGATATCTCATTCTTCCAATAACGAAAATGTACTCTAAAAGTTTCATAATATATATATATATATATATATATATATATGTACTCTAAAAGAGTAGATTATGTCGATACCAATACTTACTAAACATGTTTATTCAAACCACCATTTTCACAATTAAAATCAGTGCCATATATAAGACATCAAATAGTCAGAGAAAGTACACATAATCAGGTTACAAGAACATTGGGAACACTACTCATTGGCCTCCATGAATAAAGCAAAAGAGACAATACCTTGGCTTGTAGAAGACAGAAAATAGTGTCCCAGTTGCAATAGCATGAGAAGCAGTAGCTAGAACTCCAAGATGCATGCTGTGACTAGAAATAACAGACGATGGCATGTTGCTTGGTTGTCTCATGAGTCTCCTTACTCCAACACGCAGCTCTCCCTTTTCACCTCTAGAACATACATGTGAAATGACATATAAGCAAACAGCACACAGATTTAACGATAAAGTAACAAGAGCAAAATTAATTAATCCTCTTCATTGACTATAGACTTGCCTGAGGAATATAAAGGCATCACCAGCTACTAATTTCTTAGAACTAACAAAAACACTCCACCCAGTTGTGAGCAAGTGCCGCCTAGGTTGCCCTGGATTATTTTAGAAGAGGAAAATTGTAATAACAATATAAGCATAGGAGCCCACTATCAAACTGAAAAGAGCATAAAATAAAGGCAATAAAATAAAGGCAACATCATAAGATGCCAGCCATCGTAACCAATATATGGATACAAATATTCCACAATATAATGCTGAATTTAAAAGTCATGATTTTCACAGTAAAGTAGGAGAAAATATATGGTCTTGTTGAAGAAATGAGTACAATAAATAGATAAAAATGTTGAACAAATGGGCACACTAGAAAGACAAAAAGATGTTGAGGAAATAAATACAGAAAATAGATAAAGAAGGCTGAACCAAAAAGCTAATACTAAGGACAAGCCAGTCCAAATCTATGACAAGCAGACCAATCAAAAAAAAAAAGAGATAAAGTCACATAAAACCTCTTGAGATATTGCATTTCCCATGGCAAAGAACTTGTAGAGGACTAACCTCTCAAGTGGCTCTATCAAAAGATACATAATAAGTGATTTAGGACAAAGCATAAGCAGAAGGAAAAGGGGATATCTGAACTTTAACATCACACCAAAAGTTCCTTGGAATCACGCCAGAATGAAGAGAGGGAGACTCGAAAAATTCTGGCATCCAAACAAAGGTGTCTTGGACTTGCTCCAATGACAAAGGTTATGACTTTTGAGGTAAAATGGTTAACTAAACATTAAGAAACCTTCTTGATTAAACTGTTGGATGCATAAAATGCAAATTTATGAGGATTCCTAGCTAAAGCAGTTATAATGATACTCTTATAAGCGTATTCAATAAATCATTCAAATAAATAATTAAAAGCCAACCTCGAAATATGTGCCGAAAATGCCATTCATTTCCATGCAAATCAGCTGCAACTAATTCTTGCCACGGAGGCTGCTGGGACATATCCTGAAAGAAATTGAAAATCAGGGTAGGCATAGAGCAATGAGCCAACCTCCACTCCAGGAGAAAAATAAGCAAAGAAATATAAAGATATGCCAACATATTGTATGAACGAGGTAGAAACTGAAAACAAATAAAGAAACTACTCTAACCAGTGGTGGCAAACAATCATCAGCATGCCTCCGAAGGACAGAGAATCCACCATGCGTGCTTGTGTCAGACGCAGTAAGTGTCTTGCAAAATGAATGGACTGTACACCGTGGAGTTTCTGGCAGTGGAGGATCTGGGCTTGTTATCTCATTTTGCTGATCCATGAAGAAGAATCAAATTAGGGCAAACATGACAAAAAGGGAAAGGGGAAAATGGAGAAGCAAGGTTTGCAATCAATTATGACTCTAGATACAAACTGCAATTATAAAGAACATAATTCATCGAAATTGGTTAATACTTCTAGAGGTTATGATTATTTGGGGAGAGAGAACTCACATCTGCTTCTGGAAGGAGGGTAACTTGTGCATAAACTTCATCTGTTTCAGGTTCAGCCTACACTCAGGTTAAGTACAAATCATACAACTAGACAGTTGAGCCAAGAACTGATGCACAACAAAGAAAAAAAAGAAAACTCTAATTTGTTACAAACTAAAATTTGTGATATCACCCACCCGTAGCTGAACATTAACAACTTTACACAGGATTTTGGATGGCAGATTGAATGAAGGCATTTGCTGCTCTGACCCTTGATGCATTGATGCTTCAAGCTACAATAAAGCAACATACATGCAAAACGTGAGATATATACAAGTAAAATAACACAGAGCAAATTAACAGAGAAATAGACTATCGAGATCAGTTTATAGCGATACAGTTGTCAGATACAATACAGTTAAAAGTAAGCAAAAACAATTATGTAATATTTGTATAGAAAGATTTTCAGTAGTAATTAAAAAATATAAGTAACAAATTGAATAGCAAAGAAACAGAAAAATTAGGAAAACAAAGCTGGAATGCAAGTAATATAAATTATGCACTAAACCAAATTATAGAAATGCCAGAATACCCAAACCAAAGAGAGTTGCAAGCTTGACTAAAGCTTTCAAACATTACACTGGACAAAAGTTTAGAGTTCTAACAAAATACAGGTGGCGCTGGACTACAAACCAAGCAATAGCTAGACCCCACGTAGAGACGATGTATAGCATCTAAGGTAAGTATATTAAAGGTTAGACGGCCTTGCAATTCACATGACATGGACAAGGACATGCCCTTTAGGCACTCCAAGTTCATGGAAACACTTTCGAAACTGCCAGCACTTCTAGGATACATACGTCACATCCAAGACCATACCGAGTCCACATAACATATATTATACAAAACTTGCAATCACTCTAACTTAGTTAAAATTTGGAGAAGTGTTATTTAAGTGTTATAAAAAAATATAAATAAAAAAGGAAGGTGCTCCAACCACGCTACCTATCTCATTAGTTCCTAAAATAGATCAACGTTTACGAGGTCCTAAACTTGAGGTGAGAGAAAGTAGTTCCTAGGGACTAGCTATTGGATATTTTAATATAGTTCAAAATGTTGAATTCAAAAAATAGTAAAAAAAATTGATAACTAGCTAAAATAGTCAGCGTGGTTGGAGAAGATACTTCAAAAGTGGCTAGCTACTATAACTTTCTAGTCATTTAAGCTACAATTTAGCAAGCCCCCTTGGAGAAGATCTATTTCCTTTTAAAACCAGTCCCAAGTCTGGACAAAAAGAAGTTGCAGTAGGTTTGACACTAGCTAATGTAAACTTACAGTCACACTTAAGATCATGAAAAGAAAGAATGGATTATTGTAGCCTCAAAATTAGGTCCCTAAACTAAGCTCAAATACCACATAGGCACCTAATTTGAGGCTACAATAATCCTTTCTTTCTGTTCGTGATCTTAAGATGTGACTGTAAGTTCACATTGGCTAGTGTAATCAAGATATTGCAAAATAAGCTAAAGACAAGTTATTACCTCACTATATCTATCTCCATCATATGGTTTGTTCATTTGTTCTTAAAGGCTACAGATAACCATTTTTTTTCTACTAGGAAAAAATATATATATTTATAAAGACAAGTTATTAGCTCGTTATATCAATTAAAAACAGACCCCAAAAGCCAAACAAGGACACACTTAATGGCACCCTTAAGACAAACACGCAGACCTATCCAAGAGAGCTCACTATATATCTATCTTTAATTCATGGTTTGTCCTTTTTCTTCTTAAAGACTACACATGTTTACGTATTAAGTAATCCATTATATAAATTCATAACTGGTTGCTGACATTATTAAGAAAATAGTGATTTGAAGTTACACAATTCAACCCACATTACCAATAAACCTGAGTGCTAAGTATGAAAACAGCACAGCTACCTGTGATATAAACTTAGAACTCAGACATACCTGTTCCATGTGACCCTGTGGAAAGTAATAGACTCGCTCCCCTTCACGTGGAAGGGAGACAAGGGGTCCAGCACAAGCATGCCATAGTTCCTTATACAAAGCATCACCAGACGTCCCTATAAACAATAATCAATGAAGTTTAGCCTCTCCAAGGACAAGGAAGAAGTACTATAGACCCAAAATACTGACATCAAAGCAACCCAGTCCAACAAAGGCATTTCACTCTTTCCAGCCCCTTAGAGACCACATGCTATATTTATAAGAATTATTTAATTATAAGATGTAAGAACATTCAATTCAGAGATGAGCATTAACAAAATGAAAGAACACCCCAAAAACAGGAAACAAGTTACAGCACGCAGCATCCTATAAATGTTTTTCTTTACATTCTTTTTGCCTTGGGTTATTAGATGATTACAATGGTTTGATTTTATCTTATCATCCCAAATTTAAACTACAGAAATTCCCTGGATATATCTTGTTACATAGATCACTATCCACTAGATGCAGTATTTAGGCTTCTCTCAGCAAACTTGATATACTCCTGCTCATTGACTGACCATCACTAAAAATGTTAAGACAAATGATGAATCTAACACTTCTCAAGAAAATTAGAATAGATTTAGGGTAAAATTTCATAAAAGTATCAATAAAATAATAACTCTATTTTCAGTCAAAGCATCAATAAAATAATTACTCACAAAAATCTTAGTCAAAGCCTCAATAAAATTTGTTTCCACATTAATGCACCATCAACAAACTAAACTTAAAATTTATGTATATCAAACATTTATGATTTACACAAGCAAACACTTTTATCATAAGCATCCTTAAGGTTGATTATATAGACACCCAGGATAATCAACAATTTCTTCTTTTTCAGTAAGTAAAAGACTATATTAACCAAAAGAGACAAGGTTAATCAATAACTTCACATTCCACTTCAGTATAGCGTACTAATAGCAAGCAAAACATAATTTTCAGAATAGTGAGAAGCTCTGGTAAATGAGAAATTCAAACCTATCCGGGAACTGCCTTGGGGATGATTGGAAGCTGAGAATGTCATAGCAAATCTAAACAAATGTTCTCACACCCCTGAAGCTTTTCCTGTGGAAACCCAAGCGTTAAAAGGTTTTCTGTATAGAAACAAGACAACCAACACTGCCCAATTAATAGTGCCACCAACTAAGAGAAACCCATTAAGTAAAGACCATTAATTATCATCCATAATCAATGCAAAACTAGCTTCAGCGCCTGATAATTAAAGCCTTAAAATTTACCCACTTTTTGTGTTAGCAGAACCAGCTCTGTGCCTTAAAAATGGCAACAACCCAAAAAAAAAAAAAAAGGAGGTTGGAATTTGAGGCTTTAGCGCCAAACTGTGAACAATAAAGCGTAAATGGAGAACCTTTCGGGGTCGTCAACCTTTCTTAGCGTAAACATGGGCAATTTTTCAGTAAAGTAAATTTCAAAATGCACTTTTTTGGAGAACTGAAGAGAGGAAAGCAGGAATGGAGCAAATTTCATCAAGCCTTTGATCGCATACGATCTAACGCATTTTCTTAGATTCAAAATTTTCCAACACGATTCTCGTTAGATTGCTCCCACCTTTGCAGAAGAAAAAAAAACTGAAAACTTTTCCTATATTTTGGATCCTAAACCGTAACTTGTTTGACACCCACTTAGAACCATCTTCCGCTACTGAGTAAACCAACAAGAAAAATTCAGTATTTTTCTATTTGCGCAAAACAAAAAACGTATAAGGAAAAATTGAAGCATTTCATATCCTCAGTTACACCATTTTCTCACAAACCAAACAAGAGCCCGAAACTCTTGATCTCTCACAGATGTCGGTTCCGGTAAGAAACGGACCAAACCTTCAAAACCCCCAAAAAAAAAACATGAAAAGTTAACCATTGAAAGAAAGGTTTCGTGAGCAGAGTGTACCTCAGAGCTGATCAGCTGAGAGAAATGAGCCGGCGGAATGAATCGTAAACTGGAATAAGTTAATTAGGGTTTTGAGAGGATCGATTTGGGATTGGGATCGGCGGATGATAAGATTAAGGTCGTGTTTGGTCGAAGCCGACACCACCTCTTTTCTCTTCTCTTTCTTCTCACTCCCTTTGGCTGTGTCTTTTTATTTTAATAATATTTTAAATAGTACATTTGCAATTTAGTTTTAGAATTTAGTGTTTTTAATTTTAAGAGTTTTTCTCTAGTTTAGATTAGACAGAGAAAGGAACAAGCTACAGCCTGAGACAGACAGAGAGAGAGAGAGAGAGAGAAAGAGACTCATGACTGTTGTTGAGAGAGAACTCAACACGATTCAGAAAAGTTGGGTGTTGTTGAGTGTTCCAGTGGGTGAGTGCGTAATGCGCACTCTCCCTCTCTCTCTCCTCTTTTACATTGTAATAATAATAATATTATTATATATAAACAATGAAAATGTGGGTGTGGTGGAAATGAAATAATAAAAAAGGGAGGAGGGAGCTAGGGGGAGCGAGTGGGGGGAGCGAACAGCGATCCCATTCGTACCCTGAAATCCCTACAGCTTACCCCTTGTGTCCCCCATCCCATCCCTTTCAACCTTTTAATTCGACCTTCCTTTTTTTATTGTTCATTTTTAATCACTATTAAATTATTAATTCTCTCTTTGAAGTTTTTAAGGTGGTGTCTGTCTGGCTGGCTGGCTACTATTATATTATATTCTAATTAATTCATCAATACTCTGGAAGGCCATCTCCAATCCAACGCAAAAGGTTTGGGGCTTTTGACTCGGAATAGGACAAAGTCTATTTTGGGTTTGGCAATAGTACCGGTCCAAATTTGGATTTGGGTTTGAATGAGCATTTACTGGGCTGGAGCCCACTCGAAAGGCACGTATGCGAAGGAGCGAGTCCTATCCTAAGTCAACTTCCTAGGCTTAGATTCGACATCTTAGGTCAATGTTAGATCTAAATTCGTAAGTCCATGATAAACCATAGAGCATATATTATAGACAACTATTTATCAATGTTTAATGGATGCAAAGCGTTTCATTAATAGTAATACATATTTCCAATTTCAAATAAAACCATATTTTTTTAAACAAAATAATGAGATTATAATGTAACTATTAATATGGCTGATGAAGTAATAGCGGTCCTAAGATAAGTTAATTTTACTTGTTTAAAATGTGAATAAATGATGAGACTAAAACTCTCTCAATCAAATTTTAACATTAAGTCAGTAAACGAAGAATACTATAAATATACTTGCATGACCTTCAACCATAATGGACTCTTATTGGGTGTGACTAACGCAACAGGCTTGCACTTAAATACCCAAAGTGAAGGATTCATACTAGAGGGGGTTCATTTCATACATTTGATGTTGTGAAGGTAGGCAACGAGTATAACCAATATTCTATTATGATGAGTTCATATGTGAATACCTATACAAGCAAGCATGGTGGACTAAGACTTAACTAGTAAAATAGTGGTTCACGATATTATTCTGGGGTACACATTTGCTAGATGTCGAACCATATCAGTAATCATATCAAGATGTGAATGGGCAAAAGCACCCTATCTTTATTATATGAGATTCCATAGATCTTATTATGGTGTGTTAAACAAGGTAATAGGAGTCTCCCATCCCACTAAGAGTTTTAACCAAAACTCTCGGATTCCATCTTGAGGGATGTGTAATTTGCTAAAAATCATGGGAGGTGCTATTTGACTTAAATACTGTAGTTAATAGTTTTAAAAACAATCCAACACCTAGCTATGTAATTGTACATGTGTCTGAAAATGCAGTCGCCAAGATCCTAGATAACTAATGTCTAAAGGGCCACAACTTTCCATGTTGGTACCACAATTTTAAGATATTTCTTACTATCAAGAAGATTGCTCATGTAATGGAGACTATCTATGCCCCTATGCCTCTTGGAGAGAATGCATCTCAGGATATATAAGGCCAAGTGTTACATTTTGGCTTCCATGAATGATGAGCTCCTGATACATGGACTTGTACAATACTTGGTGACTAAGGAGTACCAAAAAGGTTTGTGGGAATGTAAAGATAGGTAATCTATCTCATGTCCATAAAGTTATTAAATCACCATATATTTGAAACAATTAGGAATATATAGATAAAAGAGATGACCATTACTTCATTTTGTCCAAACCTTCATTCTCACATTGCTAAATATGTCTTACCATATATCATGGGTTATGTTAATTTGGTTTTGGCAATAGTGTCATGTTTGGTTTTTGTACTTATGACTGGTGTGCTTTGCTATTTAGATAATTTGTAATTTTGCAAGGTGTTTATTTATGCTAATGGTATCATCACCATCATCTTCACCCTATTCTTTATTTCATTCCCTCTTTGGCCCCACCATGAGAACCCCATTCCCTCCCCCCCTTTAACAACCTCAACTTGCTGACACTCAACATTCCTACATTGTCAAACTTGAACATCCTTACATTATCATACTCCAATGTAGTGCACACATTTTCATTAACATTAACAATACATTCAATGATGATGGTGTGATCTCCTCATCCTCCCCTTATCTTCCTTACACTACTAAACCCCAATGTAAGGCATAAATTATGAGCAATGATGATAAAAAAGATGATGGAACAACACCCATATAAACCCTTTGAGTAGATTACCACATGCATTCTAAGAATAATTCTCCCTAATAACCTATAACCTATTGGCCCGTTCACAAGTTAAATAACTATACGTTGACCTTTGTTTTTGAAGTTTTTATAAAAAAATTCATGTTTTCAACTAATATAAGTGTTCACACATACAAAAAAATTATTAATTTATCTATTGATCGAAAAATCAATCTGATTTATTTCGTACCTTTCGACCATAGGTAATTTTCAGGAAATTATCATGCTTAAATTTTTACAATTTTCCCTTAAATATAAAATATAAATTCTGATAGAGCATAACATGTTCATAGAATGAATCAATAGTTTTATATTTGAATAGAATCAAAACAAAAGATAAATAAGCAGAGAATATAAACCAATACATAGAAAGATATCTATGCATATCATTTCAATGAAATATTTTATAAAATAATGTGACTTACGGATTAATCTAACATCAATGATGTACAATGCAAAACAAATGTATTACTATATACTTTCATTAGAGTACTTAAACTCCTCAATGATAATGCATAAGATACCCTAAATCAAACAAATGAGACATACTAGCCTACAAGGCTTTTATCATAATGATGCTCAACAAGGCCTCTATCATCATGATTTCTAACAAGGCATTCATCATCACGATGCCAAACAAGGCCTTTATCACCATGGACACTAACTATAATATCATCACTTTAGACACACTAACATATCCATTATTACGGGTTCTATTATTTTCTTTCATGTCTTTTCTTGTGACTATTTTCATGACTGTGTAACTAAGTACTTTTCTCTAGGATAGGATGAAACCCTCATATGATTATTTAGTTTTCTTATTTTGCCTAAATAAACACCGTTCCACAATTGCAAATTCTCTAAATGGCTGGACACATTAGCCCCTGTAAGTATAAAAATCAAACGTGACTATTGACACCACTAACTTGACCCAACCTATGATATATGGTAATACATGTTTAGCAGTATGACCCCACATACTTTTTACAACCCCATAATGTTTTAGTGAAACTTAAAATTACTCTCTACGCCCATTATTTTTTCCTAAACTACCCTCACTAACCTAAACCCATCACAAACCTTTTGTATTCACACCCCATCAATTATTATTGAAATAACTTAATAATAAAATTTGGGGTATATCACGTGTGTATCCATTTTACCCCCACATGTTTGAAAACCCCATCAAGTGTGTATCCCTAAACCTCATCAAATCTGCAAACGACACTACATCGAAAGGTCATCGCTTCTACTGCACATCTCATCTGAAACACCAAGATCATAACTCAACATCGCAATTGTGGTGAAAAACAACGCCACCAATCCTAGGTCTTGAAGAACGACACCACCAATCCTAGGTCTTGAAGAACGCAAGGTTAACCTTCAATTTTGATTTGTAATGTTATGTTTATGAGTGATACTTCATAAATTGGATGTGTTTTAGAGTATATAAATGTATTCATGGTTGTGATTTTGTTGAAAATGTACATATGGGTTCAAACCTGGTCTTACGAAAATAGTTGTAACTTTCAGTGGGATACCACCGAAATCATTTCTGTTTTTTTATGGTAGTATACCGAATTCGTTCCAGTTTTTCAATGGTAGTAAACCGAATTCGTTAATGATTTTATACTTAATATTGTTTTTCATATATGAAGAGGACTCATAAAGGTAGTACTGAGGTTGCATCATCTATACTTGATAAAGATTGTCTTACAGCCTTAGCTAGAAGACATAGAGTGGAGAGGTTAGCCCCTCAAGAAGAGCAGCCCCAACATGGTCTCCTAGACCACTCCGAGGATACTACAAAGGTTTAAGATGTATAGCTACATTTGACGCATTTTCCTTAATGTAAAGTTCATACTATCATGTGAAATTATAAATTTGTTCTCACTTTCACTTCTTCAATGTTGTTATTTTCACTAAGGCATTGAATACATATTCATTACAGAAGCGTGACGAGTGTATATTGTTCATTACTAAGCCAATCGTGCTATTAGGGTAAACAGATGCATTGCGTACAAGACCTGCCCACATTTATCAAGCAATTGAGAGCTTGCAGCGAATTTTAGAGGGTACAAACATATAGTCTACTATGACATATCAACGTCATCATGGATAATTGAATTGTCAGCATGCTTGTATTAGAACTCATGGTACTTTTGTTGTTTTGAGGATTTTTTGCATATTTGTGTTATAACTCATGGTTCTTTGGTTGTATTAGAAATGTCAGTATGTTTACTAAGTTCTTATTGAAGATTTTAGTATCTACATACCGAATGATAATGATGCATTCCGTAGCTACTTACCGAATGATAATGATGCATTCAGTGTTGTTCCTCCAAAAAAGATACATCTTCAATATCAAATTTGGATTATCCAAAAACAACAAGACTAGGAAAGCTTCAAGTGTCATAGATTTATAATCTCAATTCCATTGTAGGTGAAATTTTCTTCAGTCATTAGGATCACCGTATCCGTAGTAGCTATATTATCCATTCTCGGAAGTTATTTAAACTCATCCACATACACTTGGTACCTCAAGTACAAATTTGTTACATTGCATGTGTCACTTTGTTCATGCCACATCATAGAAACTAGTGGAATAGGATGATTTAAAGACAAATTAACCTACAAAACAAGAATTCATTAATATACACATATCATATAAAAAATAAACTGTAAATAAAAACAAATAAATTCATACATGGATATAATGATCATCATCAACAAAACTAATGATATTACGAAAATACCCATCCGAACTTTAAATATAAAGTTCTCATTAGCTATTGTTTTTTTTTTTGTTTCAGGGGTGTTTCTGTCCAATTTTGTTTTATGAAGCCTATTTTTGCCTCGCTTTATAATAGCAGGGAAGTAGAGATGTGATATATAAATATGGATATGCCATGTCATGTCATATAAAAATGTGGGATATAAATATGGTAAGTCTCATTTGACAAACTAGTAAATATATTTGTAAAAAACTGTGTGGCCCTGTAATTTGGGTTGGTGGGTATTTTCTTTTCTCTGCAAAGGGGAGAAAGAGAAAGGAGGTGGACGACGGAAAGCCTTTAAAAATGGCGCCCTTGCGTTTAAATTAGGCCACACCCACCCACCACTTCGCTTCTTTTGTTCTCCTGTTTCGTACAACAGAGAGAGAAAGAGAGAGAGAGTGAGAGGGCTGCTGCCTAGGTTAGGTTAGGTTTGGGATAGGTTGAAGAAGATGATGGTGAGAACTCCCCCAGCGAAGAAGCAACGGGCGACGGAGATGGAGAGCCCACCGCCTGCTGTCCCAGGCCCTCTCGTCATCTACGAGGACGACCCTCCTCCTTCTTCCCTTCCACCCACCGACTCCTCCCACCACTTGCTATGCACCTACCAATGCCGTCAAATGGTTCCTCTCTCTCTCTCTCTAAATTTAATATTCCATTGATAATCAAAGTGGCTGATGGGTTTTTCATGTTCTCTCCCCGAAGTGAATGCCTTCTTCTTCACGATTATGTGATGGGTGGACTGTGGACTGTGCACACCTTCCCTATTCAATCCTTCATTAGATAGATATCAGTCATATCATCATTGTTTGTTTGTTGATGAATTATGATGTAATTCATTCGTTGAATTTTTCCATAACTGGTCTGGTATATGTTGACAATCGTATTTTGAATTGGACCATTTAGAATTTCTTGCCTCTAGTTTTATCGCCAATGCGTTTTTATAAGATAATGTTGGTCTGCCCTCATTTACACTTCAAATTGTTTGCCTGGAGGTCGTTGTCTAATATGGATTTTGCATGATCATCAGTGTTTTCTTTTTCTTTTGCTTGTAGACCTTTATGCATTGTATGTATTCCTTTTGAAAGTATGTTTATGGGTAAGAAGAACCTTTTCCCCCATTTGTCACAGGTTAAATCAGATTTTATAGATGCCTTCAGCAATGCGGAGAAGCAAGTTTCGGATTATCAATCTAGGTTGGAGGCATTAAATAACAACTTCTGCAAAGTTGGTGCGTTTTTGAATAAGATGTTCCAATACATTGCTTACCATCTTTTTTATTTCTTCAGTTTTCCCAAAGTTTTTGTTCTTATGGTTCTCACAGTTTGATGCTGTAAATCTGTTTGGTACAAATCCTATTTATTCTTGCAGGCTGAATTGTTATTGCAAATTTTCATTCCAAACACACTGTTATTGTTGCACAAATATTCTAAAATATTATATCTTTCCTTGATTGGATTATCTAAGGATGTAGTACGGTGATATGGGAACTGTGTATTGTTGTTTTTTCCCAAACAATGACAAAGTTAGGGAGTTTTGGTTCATCTTATCTAGGGCAGGGTATATTCTTCTTAATCGGATATACCCAGATAACTTAGCAGAAATTTTCTTATGTGGTGAGTTTCATTTAGCAAAATTAACATGTGGTGTAGTGGACTATGGTTGCAGAGACAGAAGTTCAGGCTTTGTAAAACAACTTAGGCTTTGAAAGAAGAATGGAAGGAAAAAAGGGTGGTTTATTTTTGGAAACAACGGAAATCAACGTAATTTTATCTTGGTATCAGAGTGGAGATCTTGTGTTCAAATTACTGAGATTGCAACCTCCAAATTGCTGAATTCCACCTGTGGGGCTATCTAGTGGTGAAGAGATCCACACATGAGGAGAGTTGATATATAAAAATAATAGTTGACCCACATCCTAACATCTTAAGCATTTGTGAGTAGTGGTAAACCAACAAAATCTTTTCAATTCCCTTATCAAAGTTTTGTTTCTTTTGAGTGTAATGAATATTTACACTTTTGAATCTTTTCTTTTCTTACTGGGAATAGGATAGTCAATATTTAGTCATGTATGACCAAATTTAGACTCGAGAAAACCAGATGATGGGCTGGATTAGACAAATATTAATTTATGGGCTGCAAATAAAAATGCCTGTATCTTTTAAATGAATTTAAATTCCTAGTAACTTGAACCTAAAACCAGATGAGACTTGCCTCAGATTTATGTTGTGAAGTGAGCCCTTTATGTTAAAACTCAATATTACCCCAAATTACAAAATCTGAAAATCATAAACAATACTGGAGCAAGATAATTTCTTTCTTGTTTGCAACTGCTGTACCCTGCTGCAAGATAATTTTTTCTTTTTATTTAAATCAAAGTCTTTAACATATATTTGGTCATCATTTTCTTTATTGTAAGTATAACGAGGTTCATTTGCTTTTTGCAAGCATAACTAGGTTAAAATTTTCTTTGGATTATCCATTTTACGTTTATGCCCCCTGATTAATTATTTGTGTTGCAGAATCTGAGAGGAAGAAATTTCTGGAACAATTCTTATATGCAGAACAAGAACTTGCTGCTGCAAAGGGACG
This sequence comes from Prunus mume, assembly GCF_029339155.1. NCBI lineage: Eukaryota > Viridiplantae > Streptophyta > Magnoliopsida > Rosales > Rosaceae > Prunus > Prunus mume. The sequence goes on along the minus strand of NC_142699.1, from coordinate 410,205 downwards.
TGAACAGGCTCTGCAGGAGCAGCTTTTGAAGGAGATCCACGATTCTCATGAAAGATTGACTAAACAATTACAGTCGTGCAGTGAACTTGAGGTATATGTTTAAACCTTTATCAAAGATGTATTAATGCAGGAGCAAAGTTCAAACACATCATGCGTTGACTTCCTTTCCCATTTCATGTTGTGATTAAGGAGAACGAAAACTTTTGTCTCGTGTTAAACATCATGAGCTTAAGGGATACCCACTAATGAAACTCAGATAATTTGATACCTCTAATTTATTAATCAGAAAGAATAACTATTTGTTACCCCAACATTTCCTCAATGCCTAAATGCTTATATATAATTAGCAACATCTATAAAGCTGGTCAAACAAATTTGTTATTTTTATTATCCCACATTAGTTGGAGATTGTAAACTAATTTTCTTTCTTTCTTTCTTTCTTTCTCCTTCTCTTGCTTTCTGTTTTATTTGTAGTAAAGTTGTAATTGTAGTCCATTTATTTTTGGTTGGTTTACACACATACACAATTGAGTTTAGGCCTATAACTTCAACAATCACCCATACCAACAGAAGTGTGGATGCCATTAAGCCCAAAGAAAATTGTTCGTGGTTTGATTGTAGTATTCATAGGCTCATAGCATGAGTGAAACCTCCAAATCAAGTTCCTAACTTTATTCATTTTAAATCTTGTGCTTTAACTTAAAAGATATACCAACCTTATAATTCTTCTGTAATGTGTTGAATGTTATTCTTCTATTTTCCCAAAAGAATGTTTCATTTGCTTTCTCTATCAGTTGCTCTTCCTAGGAATATTTTTTTTTTCTCTGTTTCGATTTGGAATTCCAAACTGTTCCCTGCCTTGCTCTTCGTATCGCATTTGAAATTTCAGGTGAAGCTCCAAAATGAGATGAACCTTCGCATGAAAGCCGAGTCTTCAGCAGCTTTGGCTGAGGAGAAAGCGAATAGTTTAAAGGGGAAACTGAGCCATCTTTCTGAGAGCATGGAGAGGGAAAAAAAGCGTCTCCATAACGATCTTGCCCATCTGAAAAAAGAATCCGAGCTTTCTGTTTCTAGAATAACTGCCGATGTAAGTGGTGGTTTTTATTGAGTCAAGTCTGTATATGAATATTAGCAGTCATTCAACCTTCCACATTCTTGTTTAGCTTGAACGAATGGAATGCAGAGCTCATAATGCTGAGAAAGAATCAGAGCTACTGCAAGAGCAGCTGGATGATCTTAAGGAGCAACTTAATGAGGTATGTATCTCTTATTTGCCTCTGCCTCTTGGAGACCAGTTGATATGTTCTGTGAAAAATCTTCTCATATAGACATCATATCCTGTCCCTTTGCAATGCCAATAGGATGAAAGGTTTTCTGCTTGGCATTAAGATTGACCTGTCTTCTTGTTTAATATAAAGAACTTATAGTACCATGAGTTGATCAATTTTATCTTTTAAATGCTGCTTCATCTTTATTTTCCAGTGCGTGCAACAGAAGAGTGAAGTAGAAAAGAAACTATCAAGTTCCACATTACAAGAAGTTAAATCTACGGATGATATTTTGGTTAAACATCTGCAAGAAGAACTAAGAAACTATGTAAGTTTACAATCTTGATCTTTCTTGTCTATCGGATAATATTTGTAAAGCTAGAGTGCATTTTGCCTGATTTATATGCCTTTCTGCATGAAGACACACACATGTACATATTCATGGTTTTTCATAATAGACTCCTTTACTTTCTTTTTTATCAATTATACATTTTCTATTTTTCACTTATTATCCTGTTTTAGGCATGCATATTAAGGATCATGCTGCATTGTTTGAGTGCCTCCCTATTTTTATTTTAAGTGCTGCTCATAGAATCGTCATATTACATAAAAACAGCAAGAATAACAAGATAAGCACAGGAACCCTCCAACCCTAAAAAAAAAAAATAGCTTGAAAAGAACTGTACCTAAACTCTGAACACTGATGCCTAAAGGGATGCGCAAAAATCAGGCTCTATCCCACTGGAATATGAGGATCATTTTTCTTTCTGGTTGTCCTGTTATTAATTCTACGTGTCATTTAATTGGTGGCCAATTGTACCTACGTTGAGTTCATTTTAGTAGTACTGGGCCATGCTCATTACACCCAATAAAAAGAAGAACCTTGCTGCAAGAGGGTAGACTTTTTGCTCCGAAACAAAACTGATGTAGCACAATGTAGTTTGGGTCTTGACCTTTGAGTCTGAAATAAGTATCTCATGATTCAGATTTAACGTATGCTTTGTTCTACTGATCGTTTTGTTGTTTCATGAAACTCATTCCTCTTATGACTATCTGATTGTTTGTTCGATGAATTTTTACTAGGATGCTGAAGTGAGGGAAGCAAGAAAGCTGAAATCTTCTCATGAAAATGTTGAGTTATTGAAGGAAAAATTGTTGGAAGAAAAGAGCCGCAGAGAGAGGGTAGAGTCAGAGTTATCCAAGCTACAAGAGTTGCAGCCAAGTATGAAGACTTTGGAGGATGAATTGACATCTTGGAAGTTGATGCTGAAAGACATTCCAGGCGTATCATGTTCTGAGGATATCCCTGTTAAATTTGCAGCTTTGCAAAAGTATGTGAGTTCCTCATGTCAGTATTTTGAGCCAGCTTCCCTGGATCGGTTAGAAGAATAAATAATTTCATAAATCTTCAACACTGAAACTTTACTTGTTGCTTCTTTTTTTATATTTTTTATATTTATTTATAAGGCGTGCATAGTGCGACTTCTTTATTTGGTGATTAATTCTGCATATCTGGTACCACATCAGTAATTCTAGTTGTTACCATGTGCTTAATTTCAGTGCCCAGAAATTTTCGAATCATTTCTAGACTTCTGGTATTCTGGTTTTCACCCTTATGACACCATGCATATTTATTTCGTGTTTGAAGCAGTCGAAGATGGTTCAGAAGGATCCTGTCTGTGTCAACTTTGTATATCTTTATTTCTTTTTGGGGCTTCAGGACTCAGGGTTTTATTTATTTTTAAATATTCCTTTCGTTCTAGTTATGTTTGATGTATTAATGAGGGTTTCAAGTTTTTCTACAGTCTTTATTTGTACTTTTTAGTTTATCTATAAGTTCTGCTGTTATCTTCCCCACCTTATCTCCCCCCACTGCGCTATGCAAAAGAGCTTTTTTACTTGTTATTTATTTGTTGTGCTTTTCGCAGCCTGAACATCAAAGAAGTTTATTTTTTCAGCTTCCAATGATTGAGATTTTCCCATCTAATGCAGAGAGGTAATTGATAGCATGATGAAGGTGGGCCTGGCAAATGCCCGCTTGAAACAAGTGGAGGTCTCTCTGGATGCTGCACAAATTGATAAACAAAATGCTGAAACTGAGGCTGCCCTCGCCAAGGAGAAGGTGGATGCATCAAAATCAGAGGTTAACCGGATTGAATTGATGGTAGGCCTTTTTATACATGCATCTCATGAATTATTGAAGGAAAATAGCCTCATATAATAGGAAACTGTAATAATTAGACGCTAAATGATTATTCATTAAAAGAAATAAATAACTAACACCTATATTTCAATTATAAAAATAAAAAGAATAAACCAAATTGATATGCTCATGCTTATGCCTAAAATACGAACTTTCTTGCACCATGCATCTATCAGACTCTAAATAGAGGTGTCAGGTGTGGCCCATGCATCTTTCTGTTGTCTAAACATTCTCATTTTCATGGATACATTGTTTTAGCATCCGTTCACATGGAGTGATTTTGGATATTTAATTTTGGTAATCTATACAATATTGTTATAGCATGCGAGGTAACTATTATTTGAGCGTGTTTTGAGGCTTAACAATCTTATGAAGCAAATGCATTGTAACTTAATGAATGTAAGTTGAAAATTCAGTATAAGATCAATGTTTCTCAGGTGTTTAACCACTTGCAAGGTCAGACATAAGCCTTTTGATACTAAACTTTTCAAGAATAACCATCAGTTCTGAAAGCTTTGATACTAAAACTTTTCATATAATCAGTCCCAAAAGGAAGTTTGAAAGAAAAATACTATTATCTTGTAATAATTTGTGATGTAGAAATTGTGGTAAATTGCAGCTCTCTATGGTTACTGAGGAAAGAGATAAGTTGAGAAATGTCGTCAATGAACTTAAGTTGGCAAAGAATGATGAAGCGGGACATGAAACATCAAATCAAACTTTTCTTCAGGTTATATAATTTCCTTTTTCTGTACTATTCTTATTTCTGGAATTTCTTCTTAAGTTCATTGTTGGTTTCCTGGTTTGCACATGCAGGAGCTTGAATCATCTCTTGCAAAGAAAGAGTGCTATATTAAAGAATTGGAATGTGGTCTATGTGAACAAAAAGAAGTTAATAGTCGTCAACGTGAAGAAATAAAGTTGCTTAATGAGAGGTTAAACAATGAAGCTAGAAGAATAAAGTCATTGGAGAGGGAGAGCGATCGACTTGGTTCAGAGATTGCTCTGTTGGAGTCCAAGGTGGGTGCCAAAATTGTTTGGAGCATTATTGATTTCCCAATTATCAGGATTATCTTATTTTTCTTACAAACAGCAACATGCAATGCGATTATGTAATTTTATTATCTTTTGCTTCCACAGTTGGGTCATGGTGATTTCTCTGCTGCAAATACTAAAGTTTTACGAATGGTGAATACTCTTACAGTTGATAATGAAGCAAAACAAACTATAGAAGCATTACGAACTGAGTTACAGAAGACAAAGGAGAAGTTACAGGCTGTTGAAGAACTGAGAAGTCAATCAGGTAAGAAGCGCATGGTTAGGAACTTTGAGGTATAACTTGCATGGTAATTAGAAACTTTCTATATTGTTTTCTTTTAATTTTCAAAGTCAGATGTTTAATTTGTTTTAGTCATGCAATTACTTAATGAGTTTATTTCCATTACTTCATTCAGGTGATGCTGGTAAATTAGTGGATTCCTACATATCTGAGAAGATAGTGCAGTTGAAAGAACAAATTGCAACTCTTGAAAAACGCGAGGAAAGGTGAGTGACTGATGGATATTGTTAATATGTATGAACCTTGATATCCATTGTTGCCCCCTTTTCTTTAGCTTAAGTTTTAAAAAAGCATAGCATATTGTGCTGCAATGTTGAAGTTCCCCATTTTGGTTAATTTTTTTTTCCTTCAAGTGTAAGAAGATTGGATGTGATTTGGGTTATTGGGCGGGCCTACTATGTGGGGGACTGTTTGTCTCTTATGCTTGATATAGTTATTGCATTATTGCCTATTAACTTAAGCTTTTCGGAGACCAATATGTATTTCTTTTTGTAAAAAAATCTTATGTATCATTTGTTCACAATTTCATGTAAACTACAACGCCTGCCTTTTGGTTGAACATTTGAATATGTCCATGAAACAGGTACAAAACTGTTTTTGCTGACAGAATTTCAGTGTTCAGGAGGGCATGCTGTGAGCTTTTTGGTTACAAGGTATACAATATGCGTTGCTCATTGTTCCTTATATTTTCATATGACTAGTTTTCCAGTTAACACAGTAATCATTATAGTAAGAAATTGCAATTACAAAATATGTAGAGATGGTGTATGAAAATTAATGAAGTACTTATAGAGATAGTAAAAGGTTTCCTATTTCCCAATTTAAAAACAATTTGAAACAAATGTCTGGTTTCGGAGTATGAGTTGAAAAAAATCTTATATTGTGTGTAAGATGCATTTGTCTTCGTATATCTCTACCAGCGAGTGTGTGAAACTGATTTATTTAAGCCACAGAACAAGACCTTACCTTCAATTGTTGGATGCATAGGTATTAGTATGCCACAAGTGTATATTTATTCTATATTTTTCCTAAGGTACTAAATGTCAATGCTTAGGAAAAAACTTATGTATTGAGGCATTTCATTGTGTTGTTCAACCAAGATCGTTTTTTGGTTAATTTTTATTAGAGGCTAAAAGTTCATATTTCTATCTTTTACTAACACTAAGGCTCAAGCATATAGCAAATCGATTTTGTTTATGCTCATCAGACATGCTGATTTGATTTACTAAGTGGCTTCTATTTACATTAACATTGATAGAAAAGGATAATATTATCTCTTTTGAGACCATAAGAGAGTTGAGATCATGACCAATATTTTTGTGCCTAAAATATTTTCTAAAATATATCATTCCACAAAAATATTGGTCTAAAATATATCATTCCTAGGCCATTGTTAATGTTTCGTTCTTGTGCACAAAATAATATATTGTCTGCCATTTATATGCTACTCCAAGGTTATCAAGGAAGAGAACAATGATACAGTGGGTGTTTGTGTTATACTGGAAAGCTACAGTGGGAAACACGCCATATAATCTCATTTAGCTTAAAAATATTTTCTAATAAGGATTATTTGAAGTAGCGTCTTCCCCTTTAAATCTGTGATAAAGGGTGAGAATACTTTTCTACTGTTCTTATTTTCTATGGATCTATCTCTAATCAATCTAGTGAGGAAAATGATTAAATCCTTTAGCAATTGATTGATTGGATTTCATTATTGAAAAAGTGGGAAAGAATGGTAGATGAGTGGAAAGGAGCATTTAGATAGTGGACTTAGTTTAGTGCAATCAGATCAGGTTGTTTGCTGACTTACTATGCGGTTTTTTTTCCTGAATTCCAAGAAAGTAGCTAAAAGGATTTATAAGCTAAGAAAGGCAGAAAAGAAGATGCACCAGTAGTAGGTAAGATACGAAATGGTGTCAAGATCTGGAGAGAAGGAGGGCAGGGGGTGTAATTTGGTACAAAAATAATTTGGATTTTCTGAAGAAGTTTTTGCAGTATGTATCTGTGGTAAATGTGGCCTGCATTCTCGTAGATGAAACTCCAATGTGGTGGTTAGAGGTTCACGTTTATGCCGTTCAGAAGAAAATGTCACAAGGTTATAATCTTCGTTTAGCTGTGGTGAATGAGTATCAGATTTTGGGATGATAAGTGGAGCAGAGGGTTTTCTTTGTGATTGTTATTCCTGCATCCCTGTGGGTTGTCATCTGCTCACGTTGTGTCAATTTCTAATTTGATTGTTTCCTCCTTGATTCCATTGGGTTGGAATTTCAATTTCCATAGACATTAACATCTTGAATTTGGTGAGCTTTATTCCTTGATATCGATGTTTGAAAAAGTGTAGTATCCTATCCTTTCAAATTACATTCTTTGAAAATTGGAATTCAAGTACATCCTTGTGATTTACTATTCTTACTAGTTGATTGATGAAACATTTCTTCTAATTTCTACCATCCGAGATGATTTGGAAGGTTGAATTACTTTGTAAAGTACAAGTGTTGCTTGGATAATTGCTCATTAAATAGTTGATACTTGTGATAATATTTTAAGGAGGTGCAATGTTTTGTGTCATGTGCAAAGAGGAAGTTGAGTCTCGACTTGAGACTCTTCTCCACTGCTTAATTGCATAGGGAATATGGAATAATCTATTTCATGGGGGGTAAGGTTGAGTTGTGGGATCCAGGATTCATGCCTTTCTTTATTTATGAGGAACATTATGCTTTTGGTAGAGGGAATGGTGAAAGTCTTGTGGAGTCGTAGTATGTTAGTTATCTTTGTGGGCATTGGTATCTAAAAGAGTTTAGAGATGTACCATCTTTCTTTTCTTATGCAGATTCGGATGCTAGTTGAGATATTTATGTTTTGTATTTTTGATGTGTTTTAGTAATTATTTGGCTGTTAAAGGTTATGATTGTACCTCAAGTGGACTGCTTGTTCTAGAATTTATAATTGAGCATAGATTCACTCAAAAAGATAACTAATAGAAGTACATTTTCATGCACTGTCTTCATGTTAACATGCTAAAAGCTTCTCTGATGCTAAAGTTTAATGTGTAATGCTTATCTTTTTATTCCAATTTTGGCAGATTGTAATGGATGAACACCAGCGTCCCAATGGAATCCCTGTTACACGTTTTACCCTCCAATCTATATATGCTCAAAGTGATGATGAGAAACTTGAATTTGAATATGAATCAGGGAGCACAAATATTTTGGTAAGACAGAATTTTATAAAAATTCATTTTCTCAGGCTGTCAAGAATGAGCTCATTTTGAATAGTACTTTACTCCTTCAGATTTCAATGAGAATGGAACAACAGCCGCATCTATGACTTGACCTTTATTGTTGTATTTGAGTTAGTAACATAACAAATGAGAGGACAGAATTTACTAATTGTGTTATTTTTATTGAACAGGCAAATGATTATACCTCGCATCCTGAGATATCTCATCAGGTATGATCATGATGTTTTTCTACAATTCTTAGAAGTTGTATTTTCTTTTTTCTGCTGGGAAATTTGCACAGACACCTTGTGAAATATTAGGGATGTGTTCGTTTGGCACCCTTTCTTTTTCGACAATTAATCACCTAAACTTCAGTTTTAGTGTGAATCCAATTCCATCCAAATATATATTAAATAGTTCTAAACACACCCAAAAAAAAAATTTTGGACACCCATTCACAAAGTTTTGTCCCTTTAATTAAAAAGAAAAAGAATAGCCTTATCTTCCATACAAAACACCCACATTTTTCATGGACCTTTCTTCTTCCTTCATATATACACATCTCAACCACATTTTCATCACCCATTCTTACTTTAGTTACCTTGCTTCTATCAGATGCCTCCATGCTGATAAGAGGCAAATAAAATAGAACTCTAAATCCCAACTTCGCTTTCAAACTAAGCCAAATGAAAAGAAAATTCCATGCTTTCCAATTTCCTTTAACAGAGGTTAATCCCTGAAATCAAATTGAAATGTCCCTAATTCTTTTGTTCTCCTCCATTTTCTCACCAACCAGATAAAAAATTTGGAAATAAATACAAATGACCCCATAAAACCATTACTACTTTTAAGGAGTAAAAACACATTAATTATAAAATAAATAATATTAATCAGGGATTAAAAAAAAAACTAACACATAATGGATAATTTGCAGTGCTGAAGTAAATAAGCATTTCTAGGAAGAACATACCACAAGATAGTCTACGCAAAGTAACTTTGTTTTCACTGTTGAGAGTGAGAGGCGATGTGTTCTTAGAAAAGAATGTGTTTCGGGGTTATGGGTTTTCATGGAGGAGTAACAACGAGGGAAGGTGGTGGGGTGTGGAATGAAAGGCACGGGAGAGTGATCCTGGGTTTTCAACCTAAAGCCATAGCTAGTGGTGGTGGGGAATGGGCTGCCACCATGGGTGACTGATGGGGGAGGGAGAGGCCAGATGTGATGCTGAATTATTGTTTTTTATTATTACAAGTTTAGAAATATTTTATTTCTGACTTTTTAATTATAAGGGAATTGAATAAATTGCCGTTGAGTTAATAGATATTTTCAGCAGAATTGGATGGAGGTGGTAATTAGCACTGAAAGTAGAGTTTGGGAAGGAAATAGGAAAAAGAAAAAAAAATTATTAGGTGGTAAATGCACACACCCCTAATGGTTATAGTATAGGTGGTTTTTGTGCAAATTTCCCTTTAAAAAGTATCTTATATGCTTCTATATTGGTAGGACCATTGCTTTATATGATCTAGCCTATGCCAGATTTTTAGATTGAGAATTCCATTAGGAAGCTCAAATGCTTTTATGTTCATGATTCACAGGATGTGACAAATGGCAATGTGAACTGTGATTCTCTTTGCTTTCTTTCACGCCCTTTGTTTTGGGGGTTAGGTGGGGAATTAACAGTAGATTGGAAAATGAATATATTAGCATTGCAACAATAAAATAGTTTGCAGTGACCCTATAGTCGTATTTCTTTTGTGGAAATAATTTCTGAAGAAACGTTGCTCTCTAAAGCATTATGAGTTGTCCATTGGATCGATATGGGGTTCAAAAGGGTCGGATGTTTTTCAGGGCCTATGTTTAATCTATCAACATGGTGCTGGTATTGAACTGGGCTACCTGGACCTCTTATTGGTAAACTCATGTAAGATATCATTTTGCAGGTTGAGATATTTATTCGGAAGTTAAATTCAATCCCAGCTTTCACTGCCAACCTAACTGTGGAGTCTTTCAACCGGCGAACGTTAACTTAAAACTAAGTGAACTACTCATCAATTTTGCGCTCAAAGTATGTTTCAATGTCTCTTACAGATGAGTCACCAAGATTGTATATTTTACTTGTCATGTCTTCCCTAAATTGGTGATATGCGGGAAACTTTGGCATATGCGCGTCTACGTTTGTGTTCCTGCATATAGACTTGAAAAGCAAATGGCTGCTGATATATTGCGTGTATCTATCTTTGCCATTCCCCAGACACTGTTAGCAGTAATTTTGTGAGTTACCATGGTAAAAACTTTCAAATATTTAATCCCGTGTGTAAATTCATTTAACAGGTAGATTGGTAGGCCCATTTTCTTTTCTATGCTATTATCCGCTTGCTATTATAAAATATTTAATCGGGCCCCATCTGTTGATAAAATTGTAGTTTTCTAAGAACCTAATGTGGTGCCATTTTCTGTTTTTTATTTTATTTTTAGTGTATTTGTTTTGTGCTAAATTGATTGTTAACTTGTATTACCAAAGTAAGAAACATGCTATATGCACTTACGTATTGTATTGCACGCAAAGAAATCAAGAGAGATTACAATGAGAGGGAGAGAATTTGTTTATCAACTGGTAGATGGCCAAGTATGCTTTTGGGTTTTTAAGATCTTTTATGGTCCTATTTCTAAAAATGTATGTAAAAAGAACCGAAGAAGGAAAATTACAAAACCGATTGCGAGAGTGATCCTAATTATGTCCTAAAATGTGCTTAGTTATCTAGTACCATATTAACTTTTCGATAAATAAATATGAATATGAATATGATGTAGAGTGTAACTTGATAGTTGAGAAAGCAAATGTCGTATGATATCATTTTCCAAGGAATACAGCTTTTCCTTTCAATAATTTGGATTATTGACTTAGAATCTCCTATGAGCAGTGACTTGAAATTGAATGGTGTCTAAGTTGTGTTGATGTCTGGATCTGGTGGGGGTATCAACTGATGGCGCCTGAAGGTTGGGGCCACTAGCTAGGTTCAGGCCTTGCTCTTCTTTCCTTACCATCGATGGGGGACAATTGGTCATGTCCTAAGAGCATGACACCTGGAAGCTGGAGGGTGTGCACACTTGTGGTGAATCCGTAGGTGATGTTGATTGTAAGACTGCACCATCCTTCTCTATGCGTCTTTGCCACGTGAGCATGGCGTCATGGAAACGGGCTGCTCAACTCTTATCAATGTGATATGCTGCTGGAAGCTTTGGCATTAATGATGTTTACAATATTACATTAGTGTTACTAAAATTGTAGGTAGTTTTCTAAGATTTCTAAGAAGTTTTCTAAGGCCTTGGAAAAAGATAAATAGTAAATAGAAAAGACAAGAAAAGAAAAAGAATATGAAATGAGACGAGTACAAAAACAAAGGGGTTGCTGGAATCAACTGCTGGGGGTGCTTTTTTCGACTCATCCAACCAAATTCTTGTAGTTGATAGCAGGGGTGGAGCTAGGATTCTATATGTGGGGGGAGGGAGAAAACTTGGCCACAAGAGGATAGCATTATTTTACTATAACGCTAGGTCAAGTAGAAAAGTTATCATGTGTGTCATAATATTAATTATTAGCCAGAGATAGCAAAATAGTGCTTATACTGACTCCGCCCCCTGTCCGTTAGAAGTGGGCACTCATTCAAGATGGCTATCTTGTAATTTTATGCCAAAGAAAATGCCGCAAATTTAGGTGTCAAAAGCTTCGTTTCTCTTGTGTTTCACTAATAGAGGTGTATATTTATTTAATTTACGTCCACCAGTGGTGTAGTAAAAGAGTGGGATAGGAATAGGATGATGGGATTTCAAAATGATGAGATGAAAGAATTTGAAACATCAAACATATGATTTATTTTTCTAGAATCCGCAATACTTCTTGCATGGCTAACCTATCAAATATGATTCTAGCAAGATGAGATTTAAATATGGAATTTTTTTTTTTTTTTTGTTGGATGCATCAATTTGTAAGGGAGAATCATTGGTGATGCATCAAATATGACTAGGTGGAGGTAGTGGGCAGTGATGGTGACAGCAGTGGGAATGGTGGCGGTGGAGTTTGTGCCTTTAATCCGTTGAATTGAGATTTTGGAACTCAGGTATTTGGATAGCATTTTAACTTTGGAATCTATGATAAGTTCCAAACCTTTTCACCCCAATTTATTTATAATTTGAAACCCAAACAGTAAAAAAATTATAATGTCGTTATTGAAATGTGAAGGTCTGTCTAAATATCAAGTGTAGTTTCTCTGTCCACAAACACTTCATTAAAACGACTAGTATGTACATATGCGTATAAATAAGAGTTTTGATTGAGGGACATTCTTATTGGGTCTATTTTGCTTTGTATTTTAATGATTCGAATCATTTATTTTTTCAAGTTGTTTCTCGAAAACTCACTCAATTATAAAGTCATTTAACGACTCAATGAAATGTTTGTTATTTTAGCGTTTTCTTCAATAGATGTTCTAATGGTTTCTAATTTGTCTATTTATTTCACAAGGACAATATCTTTAAATCAAGACTTAAAAAAATAGACGAGTTTGATCATTATGGTACAATATGTACCAGACTTCACAATGTGTCTCACACATAAGAGTGTTTGAGAGATCTCTTAATAGAGGATCTTTGTGCATAAATGTATTACACATATACACAGTGAACTTTGTGATTCTGGATTGAGGAGATTGGCTTGTCGGCGAGAGAAAGAAGAAGAAGAATTTTATATGTTGCCGTCATAAGCGAATAATGTGAAAATGTCATGGGGTGGCAGAAAAACTCTCCATGCGTGGATACATAGCCGTCTCACAAGGTCATTGACCCATATGAATCAATTAATGCCAAAGCATGATGATAAACCATTTACAAATGTTTATTTATTGGTTTGAATGACTTAGCTAGTAGCTATCGTCAACTCTTTCTTTCTACACAAGCGAAGAGATGAAGAGATGAAGAGAAAGAAAAAGGAAAGGGAAAGTGAGTGGAAAGTAAGAGTGCATGCCCACCTACCGCCACCAATTACTTCATCAATCCAAGCGGAGAGCCTTTTTTGTTTGACCTTAACAAAAACATTCCTGCAGATTTTGAAAATCGTCTGGTGCTTTGAATTTGTTTATGCCGCTCTCGCTCTTTTCATTCGTCCAGACTCCAACAAAAGTGGCTTTTTGGTTTTTGATATAGGGGTGAGGGTTATGACTTATGTCCAAGTTCAGCCTACTTCTGACCTATTTGGTGTGTTGACTTATTTCAAGCACACACATACACATACACACACACCAAAAACAAAACCCCCGCCAAGTCCAAGAGTTGAAAATCACACCAACTTTTGGTCCACTGTTTGCTTGCTGCATCTTCCGTGGCCTACGTGGCTGCAAGCCTTCAACAATGTCAATGTCATTGCAATGCTAATGCGCCAGCCAACATATAGGCTAGGACACATATGCCCTAATTGTACATACCAAGGTCTCGGTGCTATTAGTAATGGAATCACTAGGCGTAATTTATTTTGTTAAGTTTTCGATACAGCAGTTCATTCATAAATTTGTATGTTGCTGTTTATAAACAGTGTTTTTTTGGCATGAGTAGCACTAGCTAGTTCCCAAACCTTCATGCATGTTCCTTGATCAATATATAATATATATCCATCATAAAGCAGTTTTTCATATCTTCCATTGTGTGGACTGGAAAAGCGCAAGAGCAAGAATAATGCTCATCTCCCAAATTAAAGGTAGATTTGTTCAGAAGTAGCCTACAAACGTCAGAATAAGAAAAGTGGTAAAGATAAAGAAGAGATATAGTGGGGGAGAAAACGAGTATGTAGTCCCCGCTGGAAGGGTCCCCTTTTTACTTGTACTAGTGCACACACGAAAAACATTGTGACTTGTGACAACTATATATATATAGGGCAGGTTCATTTGGAGTCCACAAACACTCTTCCATTATCAACTCCAAATTGTGTTGAAGGAGCAATGGGCTTCAACTTTTCCCAAAAGTCATGCCGAAACTTTTTCCTTTTTTCCAAAGAAGAAATATATAACAACTAAAATTGAAGCAGCGCAATTCCTCCAAAAGTTAATGATCAAACTGTTGATTAAGGGGTTGAATTGGAGGAGTAAAAATAGGCTTTTTCACTTTCTCTTCATGGTCAAGTTAAAAACACAGAAGAAACACCTTTTCAATATGGATATGGGTTTGAATGTGTCGTAGGAAAACAGAATCCCACTTGCAATATGTGTGTGTTGGGATCCACTTAGGATTCATATGTTGTGTCTCCACTTTGTCTCCCGCTTTTCAATTTCTCTAGACATCTTTCCTTGTACTTGAACATCAAACCATCCTTACACCAAAAATTAAAAAATTAAATTAAATTAAAGCATATACTATATAGGTAGTAAATGTATGGTTTTCATTAGGAAGTAAATGTAAGGGTCCATTTGGATAGAGTGATTCCAAATTTAGGGATTTGGATGATACTATAATCTTTGTATGCCAAGATATGAATGAGAGAGAAAATAATAATAAGAAAACATATGGATTTCAAATGACTTATTGCATATAGTCATTTCCATATTCTGAATGTACTACATTTAGTAAATCTTGAAATACATGGATTGTAGTAGTCTAATCTTATAATTTTAACTTTATAATGTCATCCCAATTCTTATATTTGGAATCTCCATCCAATGCACCCTAAGTTTTAACTCTCAATTTCTGGATGGATTCTAAGTTTTAAGACTAGTTTTTGTTGGAGTCTTTATTTAAAGCATTTTTAAAGAAGCACTTTTGTTAGAAGCACAAAATCATTTTCTATATATATTTTAATTGAAAGTTCAAGTGCACCTTGGAAAAGCACATAAAAGTGTTTCTATAGTTTAGTGAAAAGGGTATTAACTTGCAGACTAATGGTCTCAAGTTCAAACCCCCATAACACCTTGATAGTGTGTTATTAGAAACCTCCCTCCCTTTATAATTTAGACTATTGTTTTGTGTTTAAAAAAAGTGCTTCTTGACAAAATATAGTTGGAAGTACTTGAAAAAAAGAAAAAACTTGTAAGTGCTTCTTTTAGAAGCACATTAGCCATAAATAGTTGAAAGTGTTTTTGGCTATTTGAAAACCTCTTTTGACCCTGTAGAAGCATTGTGAAAAAAAAAAGTCATAAGCCAAAAATAAAAATATTAGGACTCTGACATTTGGTGTTGATATAGATGGTTTAATAAGACCATTTTATTGCTTGAATAAGTTGGAAGTTTGGACTGCAAAGAAACACATTAATGGATTTCCTAGTGGAAGTGTTATCCACGTGGTTATAGTGCGTGTGGATTAATATTCCCAAGGAGCTTGGCTTATAAATTTAGAGCAACTGCTTGCCTCATATTCAGAAGTAGCTTGAGCAGCGCAAGAGAACAACCTAGGCCTCCCTTCACAAGTCCCTCTCTTCCTCCCTCCCTTCACAAGTCCCTCCCTCGGTCGTTGCTTGTTTGGCGAAAGACACAGCCAACAGAGACTATACAAGGACGACGGAATCAGCTAGAGAAGCAGGCTATAGCTTAATTATATGGAAATGGAACAAAGGAGGCAGCTGCAGAATCACAAAGGTGAGGCCATGAACACATCTGAAATGGGCAAAGAAGACGTCACTCTTGATTGGAGAGGCAGACCTTCCAATCCTACCAAGCATGGTGGGATGAGAGCTGCTGCATTTGTTCTTGGTATCCTCTTCTTCTTCTTACTTTGTCTTTGCTGTTTTCTCTTTTAGTACTTTTGTTTGTTCAATTTCTATATATAAATATATATTTGGTGAGATAAGTATCATAAGCAAAGCATGTTCTCTCATACATACACAGCTCAACTTGGTTAAGTTGATACCCTTCAAAAGGGATTAATTTTGTATTTCTTAAGCACGCATTAAGTACTTAATTACTCTTGTTATTAAGCTCCTTTAAATTAAACAAACCAATGGAGCTAGTTCTTTTTCCTTTTTTACCCGTTTACTAAGTTGGTACTATATTTGTTTGTTTATGATATTATTATTTTCGTTTTCAGGACTTCAATCATTTGAGATAATGGGAATTGCAGCAGTTGGGAACAACCTCATAACATACGTGATAAATGAGATGCACTTTTCTCTATCAAAATCCGCCAACATAGTGACAAACTTTATTGGAACTGTCTTTCTCTTGGCCCTTGTTGGTGGCTACCTCTCTGATTCTTATCTTGGGAGTTTCTGGACCATGCTTATCTTTGGCTTTGTCGAACTTTCGGTGAGAGCTCAGCCAGCCACCTTTCCCTCATCATCATTTAACCTTTTTTGTTTTTCTTCTCTCCCACCACTTTTAATTTTGTCTCTATTCAAGAAAGAAAATTGTTTTTGTGCATATGAGCATATGAACAAACACCCTTCAGGTATTAAATGACATGTGTTCGAATTTGATGATAAATTTAATTTCATAACCCGAGTGTTGAAAGATTAATTAATTTATTGGGTTTGATTGATGACTTGACTGAATATAAATTTTATGATAAATGCATATGCAATTAATTAATTGTTTCTATATATGTGTTGTGAACAGGGTTTCATATTACTCTCAGTCCAAGCTCATCTTCCCCAGCTGAAGCCACCCCCATGCAATAACATATCTGCTGCTGATAATGGAGAAGAGTGTATAGAAGCAAAAGGCTTCAAGTCATTAATCTTCTTTGTAGCACTTTACTTGGTGGCGTTAGGGAGTGGATGTGTGAAGCCGAACATGATTGCTCATGGGGCTGACCAGTTCAACCCAGAAAGCCCCGAGCAGTCCAAGAAACTCTCCACCTACTTCAATGCTGCTTATTTTGCCTTTTCTATGGGTGAACTCATTGCCCTCACCCTTCTTGTTTGGGTCCAAACTCATTCTGGCATGGATGTTGGCTTTGGAGTCTCAGCAGCTGCCATGGCAATGGGATTGATAAGCTTGGTTTCTGGTACCTTATATTACAGGAACAAGCCCCCTCAAGGAAGCATTTTCACCCCCATTGCCCAAGTAATAATTCATTTTCTCAATTATACATATATAAATATTAACCTCTTCAATTAATAATTAATTAATTCATAGTTTTTTTTTTTTTTAAAATTTCTATATCATATAGGGTAAAGAATATTGTTTGGTACCACGTATCAATCGATACAACCTAATACACGATATCTTCAGTATAGAAGTACACTGTAGATTGATATTCAGTACCAACCAATTGCTATCGTATTATATATGATCGGTTGTACTGTTTGATACGCATCTATAGGTATGCAATTTTGTTTGCTTATGATGTTTAAAAAGACTAGTTACATCATACATGTGGGTTTGTCGAATATGAGATTGTGTAGATGCATGTAACAAATCTCTTTTGTGATTATCCTTTTCAGGTTTTTGTGGCAGCAATACTAAAGAGAAAGCACGTTTGTCCATCCAATCCACAGTTGCTTCATGGAAGCCAAAACAATGTGCCAAATGACACAATAACCACTTTCTCTTCTGACGCTGGCAGTTTTCTTCACACTGAAAAGTTCAGGTAAATATATAAATAACATGTTTATCTTTCTTTCTATAACTGCATCTTGTTTCCCATGCATCGTGCATGTCTTCTGAATTTTCTATTAACATCTTCATATGTTGAAACCAATAAAATATATATAATAAGAGAATTCGAATTTCCACCGATTTCTTTCCCAGTTTTTTATTACTTTAAAATTTTGGGTATCATCCATTACTTTAATTTTATTATTAAGGCTGTCGGCACATAGATAAATATGTAATTACTTGAGTGTGATGCTTGCATAGCATACACATTTATTTATTTATTAATTTTGGTGATATCATGATGATTAATATTCCAAATTAATTATATAATGACCAGGTTCTTGGACAAGGCCTGCATTAAAATGCAAGATGGCACTAATACAAAGGAAAGCCCATGGAGATTGTGCACCGTCACTCAAGTGAAGCAAGTGAAAATACTGCTTTCAGTCATCCCAATTTTTGCTTCCACCATAGTTTTCAATACCATTTTGGCTCAGCTTCAAACTTTCTCAGTCCAACAAGGAAGTATGATGGACACCAAACTCACCAAATCCTTCCATATCCCTCCAGCCTCACTCCAATCCATCCCTTACATCATGCTCATCGTCGTCGTCCCTCTCTACGACACTTTCTTTGTCCCTTTCGCTCGAAAATTCACCGGTCATGATTCAGGAATCTCCCCATTAAAGAGGATAGGATTTGGGCTCTTTTTGGCAACCTTTTCAATGATTGCAGCTGCCATCATGGAGCAGAAGAGAAGAGATGCAGCAGTGAATTCAAACAAAATCTTGTCCATTTTTTGGATCACCCCACAGTTCTTGATCTTTGGATTATCAGAAATGTTCACAGCTGTAGGCCTTATTGAGTTCTTTTACAAGCAATCCTTGAAAGGGATGCAAGCATTTTTAACTGCAGTGACTTATTGCTCATATTCGTTTGGGTTTTATCTAAGCTCCCTCCTGGTGTCTCTGGTGAACAACATCACCTCCTCATCAGGCTCTTCAGGTGGTGGTGGTTGGCTTGGTGACAATAATCTCAACAAGGACAGATTAGACCTTTTCTATTGGTTGTTGGCAGGCCTTAGCTTCCTCAACTTCCTCAACTATCTGTTTTGGTCTAATTGGTACTCTCATAACCCATCTTCATCAGCATCAAGTGCGCTCGGGAATGAGACTCCATGGAGGATTATAACCATTATAGATTGGATGATAATAATATACCATAAAGTTATAATAAATAATCTATATATGTAACGTTACACTTCATTTTATCTAGGGGGTAGGTCATCTTGTAATTTAATAATATATATATGTAATTATGAATGAAGGCAATAAAAAATAGGGCTCGAATGAGGCTCTCATATGCGCCGGCCTTTTTCTAATATGCGTATATACAGAAACATGCCATGCATAAAGGCACCCCATATAGTTTTGGAAACTGGAGTTATGTATAGCGCTTCAGTTGAGGGATCCATCAAATAAATATATACGTTAATTTATTTTCTTATTGAAGGAAAAGCACATATATACAACTTTCTTAAAAAAGAAACTAAATTTGAAGATGTATTGGAAAGCACATAGAATTTCTCTTTAAAAAGAAACTAAATTATAAGATGGTCTGGGGAAAATAAAGAAGGATGAACTTTAGAGGACTAGCTTGCAAGTCCTCAATTTGATCAGTTGGTCCAAACATGTATGGGAATTTGTCTTTAACAAGATTCAATTAATATACATTTTGTTTTCAAGGAAGGAATTTGATGATGAGTTGATAACAAAAGAAGGATCATCGTGCCTTATCCTTTGATTCTTTGAATGTCATAAAGGGAATACGCAAGTGGTGGGCTAGTGATGATGATATGTTACTTGAAATTAAGAGGGAGGGAGGGAGGAGGGAGGAGGGAGGGAGGAGGGAGGAAGGGAGGGTCCTTCAGAGAAAATCTAACTACCATGATGTGATGCATGCAACATATGGGACATCATGATGAATAAGCCTAAAAAGAAAAAAGTCAAAAAGAAAAAAAGTAAGAGAGAGGGATGTAATCAATTAAAAAGTAAACTAACAGAGAAGTTTGTTCCCATTTTGATGTTGTTAGTCAACCATTATAACTTTCTACAAAGGGACATGTCCCAAACATGTTTTGATGTTGGTGCGCTATTTATATGTATGTAAATGTAATATAGGGGGCCCCTTGCTATATCCTTGTAAATTGTAATTTAAGAGACCATTCGGAAATGCTACATATTCATATGTTGGCCAAAACATTAGCATGTCGGCAACCGCAACCCCAACCAGAAAAGAAACAAGACGACGACTTATTCATAATTTCATGGAAGGAAGAAAACTCATTCGCTCAAGGATATCTGCATATCTCATGTATCTCATATATCTCATATACTTACACCACTAACTACATTATATATCCATCATTACTCATCACTCCACTTTCACTGTGTTCTCTTTAAAGACCAGACATTATAAGTGAGGATAATGGGGTGCAGGTGCAGCAGCCACACAAATCTTTTTCGTTATATTCTTCTCATTATTATTTTTTAGTAACTCTGTTACACCCAAAAATTGTTTCTGGATACTTACCAATATTCTTTGGAAACCCCTAACCAGCAGGGTGAGCTGTAGCGCAAGAGTCTTTGTTCATCATGGACATTGTTGTAAGAACTTTCATGCTTTTCTAACCCTAATACTAACCTTGATCTGACATGGTTATAAAAGATCTTCTTCTCCTCATGCAGCTCTCTCTAACTCTTTCTCTAGATGGGTGAGATTTATGTATGAGTGTATGTTATAACTAAGAGGAAAGGGACTTCTATTTATATGCAATCAACCCTAGTGTCTTACCCATCAAGAAACACTCAAGTAGTCTAATTTACATTATGTTAGATTAAGTAAAATTCAATCCATATGAAATAGGGAAGTATCACAATCCTTGCTTAACTTGTATGGATTGAAACAATGGCCCCGTGCATGGTTTGGACGGCTCACCAATGAAGAAGAATGGTTTCAAGCAGATAGAGTAACTCATATAACCACTTTAATAAGATATGTTGATTACATGATTATTACTGGGTATGACGAACATGAAATATATCTTAGCTGCAAGACTATTTGGCCACTGAGTTTGAGATGAAGAACTTAGGTGGACTCAAGTATTTCTTGGGTATTGAGGTGGCCCAATCAAAGCAAGACATGTCTCTCTTTCAAAGGAAATATGCATTGGACTCATTGACAAAAACATAAATGCTAGATTACAAACTTATGGACACTTCAATCATTCAGAATCATCATTTTGGAGAATACTCGTATCAAGTTCTAACTAATAAAGAAAGATACCAAAGGTTAGCGGGAAGATTGATCTATTTGTCACATACTCGACCCAACATTGCTTATGCGGTGAGAATTGTTAGTCAATTTATGCATTCCACTAATGAAGATCAGATAAATGCAGTTCTTCGAATACTTAAATATTTGAAGTCAACACCAGGGAAGGCACTTATGTTCTCAAAACATAGTCATTCAAATATTGATGGCTATACAGATGCAGTTGGGCAGGAAGTGTGACAGATAGGAGATCCACATCCGGTTACTTCACATTCATGGGAGGTAATTTGGCTACATAGAGGAGCAAGAAACATAAGTGGGTAGCCTATCCAATGTCGAAGTTGAGTTTAGAGGTATGACTAAAAGAATTTGTGAACTTGTTTGGTTAAAGAAGTTGCTTACTCAACTTGGGTGTGGACCTACATCAATGATGAATATTTTTTGTGATAATAAGGCAAACATAACTATTGCACATGATTTAGTTCAACATGATCACACCAAACATGTTGAGGTGGATCAATATTTCATCACACAGAAGCTCGAGGCTAGAGAGATTCAATTTCCTTTTATGAAATCTGAAGATCAGTTAGTAGGCATCTTGACAAAGGCAGTTGCCAGTAGAGCATTCCACAATTCACTAGACAAGTTGGGAATCGGCGACGTCTATGCACCAACTTGAGGGGGAGTGCTAACATGACTTGTGGACTAATTAACTTTCTTTGCACACCAAGAATTCCCGTCCTATTCTAAATAGAAATATGAATTTATTATTTTACTTGGCCACTAAGACTCCGTTGTATTATAAATATGACCTCTTACAATGAGAGGAATACACAGAAAATTCTCACAAACAATATTCTCTCATATTTTAGCTATAAAGAGAAGAGGTATTAAGTTTGTATCCTACAATTTTTGTCCTGATGAATAATAAGTTCATTGCTCGTAAGACTTCATATACTTTTACTTATATATTACAAAATTGTCTTATGCATCGGCAAAATTTTACATTATAAGAGCATCTCCAAGGGAGATGTCAAATACCAAACATCAAATTTAAATTTGATGGCTGATGTGGCAATTTGACATATTGTAAAACTCTTTATCCAACCAAGATGTCAAATATACATTTTATTTTATTATTTTCAAAGGCAGGTGGGCTCGGTATTTAAGAGTAAAATATTAAATAGGATTAAGAACTGTACATGGATGAGGAGAGAAGGAAGTGGGCTCAGCATTAAAATAATAATAAAAAACAAAGAGACGTCTCAACATGTTGGCGTTAATTTTGACAGCAAAAGTGAAGGAGGTCAATCCAACTAGGATTTGGCATCACAGTTGGAAGGCTTAAAATGTCTTTTTCTAGGGTTAAAACTTGCCACGTTGGAATTGGCATTTCAGTTGGAGATGCTCTAAGATAGTTGTTCGTCAAAGCTTTTTATTCTAAATTTCATTATTTCAATTTAAAATAGACTATCCAATTTGGTCGTTTTCAAATCAAGATTCTTGCAAAGTAATTTTTACCACTACTAACTCTCCTCAATGACAGACAAAATTCATAATTTTTCTTTAGGACTTGAAGACATGAGTTTAGTGTATAAGCCAATCTCATGTTTATTCAATACTTAGAGCATCTCCAACTGATATGTCAAATTGCCACATAGACATGAAATGGAAAAAATTGAAGGTTAAAGTTGCTCTAACTGAGTAGTCAAATCCTACATGGATTTAAAGGTTAATGTCAAATACTATTTTAATATTTTTTTAGTCATGGACCCTACTATTATTTACTCTCTTTTAAAACTTTATACATCATATGAGTCTCATTTGCTAAATATAATAAATTAATATAATATTTAGCATTTTGGGTGGAGTTAAAGTTTTTCCAAATTGTCAAATTGCCACATAAGTTATCAAATTCAAATTTAACATTTTGCATTTGACATCTCCCTTGGAGATGCTCTTAAAAGCCGACTTGCCATAATCATCGACTTGCCTTCCCAAGGATAGGACTTGAATGAAATGGATTGAGTTTTTTTCCTTTACTTTGTTTCATTTTCTGTGTTTTCCTTCCTTTTTCAATTTCAAGAGAGAAACTCTCATGTAACGCGGGTAACACTTTTTACTACTCCCAACCAATAACATTTCCACGTGAATTTCTGAGGTAGAAGATCACCACGGCCCATTGACTATGTTGCTGTATCCATACAGTGAAATCATCAACCGCACGCATAAAAACTAAATTAAAAAATCTCTCCCTTTTTTTTTTTTTTTTGAGAGAAGGGTTTATTTCAAGTACACAGTGAGTGTTTAAACCTAAACAAGCCAATTATATCATAATTTCTATAATGGTAAGAAAAACCCTAGTTAGAATTCAACTAAACCCTAACGTAAATAAATGTTTTTTAAAAGTATGTAACCATTAATAAGATTAAATTAATGGGCTTCGTAGGCCTATATATGAACTCTACTAATGAAGCAAAGCAAACGTCCACCGCATTCAGTACAGTGAGACTAGATAGTCTGGAGACAGTGAGACTTGATAGCTTGGAAGCTAGAGAAAGAGAAGACAAGTTGTCATGTCTTATTTGTATGGGGGACTTTTTTTGACTGATCGTGATGATCAAGTAGTTACTCGCTTGCCCTGCTTACACCTCTGTCATAGAGGCTGCATTCTTCAGTGGTTGCATTGGCCTGAGTTGCTCATGATGTCTGCACTGCAGGTGTTATAGTAAGTACTTTGCTGGGATTTGATTGGGCTATTTCAATTAAAATTGGACAAGAAGACTGAAGTACAGCGTGCTCATTCAACCTTAATTGGCCAAATTTCAAAACTTTTAGCCTTTTGCCTTTCCGTGACCTATTCTGCTTCTTACGACTCCTCAAAGTAGCATCTCCATCCTTTCCTGCATGAAACTTCAGAGTCTCAAATGACACACAAAGCAAGAAAAAGTGATCATGTCTTATCTCTTATCCAAAAGATCAGAAAATGTTTCTATCCATGCTCAAATTTAAATTGAATTTCCAGGTGATTCCACATTGTAGTTTAGAGCTTCGTAAACTAATGTGAGAGATCAATCAGTTTCATCATGGGCTACACGTACTAATAATTAAAGGCATGCGATTTTTTTACAGAATAGTGAGACTTCGAATTATTGTCTCCTCTATTATGACTAGCCAGTAGTAACAATATTTGCAAGCTCACCTTGTACTGAATGATCTGGGTTTTTCTGAGTCTTTTTCTTCTTACATGAAAGGGGGTTTGGACCCTGCAAGGTGGAAGAGAAAGGGTGGTAAAGTCATAAACATTGAAACAAGCATCTTAAGGAACCATTTTTTAACAGTATTAGCATGCCACCACAACGTGTTAATCTATATTAGCCCAATCAAATCCAATTTAATTTCACCAAAAATTTGGAAAATAGAACATACGTCAAAACACCGAACATCAGCTCAATGATATAATCTACATAGTAAGCCCTAACTTTTTAAGTCTACAATAGGAAAAAGACTATGTTGCCATTTCAAAGTGATCATTACAAATATTGAATAATAGGTGAGACAACGTTCAAGAAGCAACAAATCACTCATTTCTTACTTGAAATTTAATTTATATCAATCACAGAAAAATTCATTCCATATATGGAATACAATATGCACTTAAGGCAAAGGATTAATATATTATCAATAATAAAAAATCTATGTAACAAACATCCTAAAACCAGAATTTAAAGACAATAACAAATTAACCATAGGAAAACTACAAACAGTTGTTCCATTACCCAAAAACCAAAGTTGCCCACAGCTGCTAGTTTCATCCATTCATGGGTATCTAACATTCCCTCTAAGTTTGCAGCATTTGAAATGGTGGAACCCAGCTACCAATGTTTTGGCCTTTCTGTGTCAGTGCATCTATTATTATTTTCAAATACTTCATTTTCTAAACTTTTAAAGTTTCCACTTCAAATTGCAAAAGTCTTCAACCAAGATGATGCTTATTTTCTTTCAATGGGAAGAAACTTGAAGCTTCAAGTGAGGGTGTTTGCACTTCAGAAAATCTGAACAACCTATCTCCAGCCTACATTCAATGATCAGAATCGTCCATTTTTAAGCTTCTCATTTAAGCATCATCCATAAAAATCAGCCAAGAAATAATTATTTAGCCATTTGATCAACGACCATTTCATTTTCATCTGAAAAACAGTGTTTGTCTGTACAGCTAATATGACCAAACAGTTTCTGATCTGGCTTTGTGTGTGTGTGTGTGTGTTTTTTGGCAAGAATGACCCCTTAAAATTGATATAAAATGTAGAAAGTTGCAATCATCAAACTGCATTGTGAGGTAGGCCTATGGAGAATGCTTACGTTCTATTTTAAAAGAGAACATCCTCACTTGAGAATTCACAAGGGAAAAAACATTGCTACGATTCAACTTAGCAGGAAGGCAAAAGATGCATGGTCAAGAAATTGGCCAGAAAGCAGCGGCCAAAAGGTAGTCCACTGCCCACATCAACGAAGGCCAGAGTGATGCACAAGCACAAATACTTTTATAATCCACTACAAACAAACACAAAATCTTAATCCTGATACTGCGATGGTGGCAGAGTTCAATGAGGGGCAATGGATGATAAAATATCCATGTACAATATGGTTCATACATAGTATACAATAAAAAAATAGCAAAATAGGCACTTGCCCGTTTGTGCAACACAATACACTACGATTTTGGTCATTACCGTGGACTTGGGTCTCTCTCTCTCTCTCTCTCTCTCTCTCTAACACACAACAATAGTTCTCATTCCAAACCAGTAATCATGAATAACTTTTGAAACACAAATTTCTGACTGATATATGCATATCAAAATTCAGAAGCAAGATTCATACAAATACCTTGTTATGAACATGACAAGGAGAGAAAATGATGACTTACTGAATTAAAAGCGTAATGATTCAAGGTATCTGAGAATCATACCTCTTCTCTATTCCCCCAGCCATCATAAGTAACAAAATACCCATTTGGAATGAGAGACTCGATTGTAGCACCATACCTGAACATTCAACTAATCAAGCACAGACAAATAGAAAAGAAGAGGTAAAGAAAATGTAGAAACTTGTGACCATAAGTTCAAGGCATTTCTTAGTAGTGCAAGCAAATTCATAAAAAAATGCAAATAAGCCTCCTTACTGGTGGTCAGAACTCCAAAACTGAATGACAGAGTACAAGGCCATGGGCTAAATAAAGGCCATTCCTTCACTCCCAACAAATTTGTTCACTGAGAATGCATCAACTAACAGCTTCAGACATCTGATGTGTTCCAGGGAAGTCCTTGAATATTTGAAGACTCTAACAAACGCATCCTTTGATGAGAAATAACAAGAGATGAGGATCACCTAATATGCATTTAATTTTTAAGTTTGAATATCTTTCCTCAACCCACATTTAATGTCTTGAATCAAACTGGAGTATGTGATTAACAAGGTTATGTTGCACTCCCACCTTGATCATTTGACTCAAAAGCTTCACAGAGTCTTCCATATTTCCTTGCTTATAAAGACCATTGATCAATGTAGAGTAAGTGATAATAGAGAGGGAAATCCCTTCTTGAACCATCTTGTCTTTAAATTTGAAGGCTTCAACAGTATTGCCAATTCTGCAGTATCCATCAATCAATAGATTATAGGTAACAGCATTAGGAGCTAACCCTTTTCCGGTAAAGTTTACGGAAAAGCCTCTGTGCTCGATCCAAATTTCCTGATTTGGACAAGCCATTTATAAGAGCATTGTATGTGGTAATGTTAGGAACAAGATCCCTTTTCAGCATTTCATCTCGTAGGTTGAAAGCCCCGTTCACATCACCAGCAGCAGCAGTGGCATGAATTAGGGTGCAATATGTAAAATTGTCAGGAGAAAAGCCACTAATCAACAACTCCGATAAAAATTTCCTTGCATCGGCAACTTTCCCTGATCTGCAGAGTCCGAAGATAGCAATATTGTATACAACATGGTTGGGCAGAGAGAAGCTTTTAGCACTTTCATCAAGAGAATCTGAAAATTTCTGAATTTCTTGATGTCTACTGCCAACTTTGCAAAGGTTCGAAGAAGATAGACAATCTGAAAAAAGATCAAAATCCACTAGCTTCTTCAATAGAATATTTGCTTCATCAATCCTGCCAAGCCTATACAGAGTACTGACAACTTTGCTGCAAATAATTAAATTGGTGATAAACCCTTTGTCAATCATCTCACAATATGAACTAAAAGCTTTATCCAGTATCCCTTCATTGCACCAACCAGTTATAAGGGATCCATATGTAACAATATTAGGGGATAGTCCCCTTGTCTGCATCTCAGCAAGAAGATCCATCACTTTACTTAATTTCCTGGACATAAAGGCACCATTGATGAGAGAATTGTACATTTCAATGGAAGGACCTATCGCTTGCCTTTCCATCAAACTTTTAACTTTGAAAGCTTCTTCAACATTCCCAACCTTACAATACCCATTACTCAGGGTTCTATAAGTCATCTCATCAGGCAAACATCCTAGCTCCTTCATCTTATCGAAAATCTCCTCCGCTTCCACCAATTTACCCATCTTGGATAACCCATTAATCATTGTATTGAAAGCAACCCTGCTTTTGGTAAAACCTTTTGCTAAAATTTCTTTAAATACAGTCATAGCCCCGTCGAGATCATCCTTCTTGACAAACCCATCAAGCATAGAACAATAGCTAATCTCATTAGGAGCCAACCCTCTTTTCAACATTAGATGCCAAAGATGCAAAGCATCATCAAAAGCACCCGCTTGACATAAACCCTTGAGAAGCATATTGTAAGTTACAACAGTGTGATTGATTCCTTCCTGAAGCATATCATGGAAAAGCTTCAGTGCCTCACTTGTCTGACCTTTCCGACAGTACCCATCCATCAGGGTATTATAACTATAAGAATCGGGCTTTAAGTTCCAATATCTCATCCGCAACAACACTCCCTCCGCTTCACGAACTTGACCAACCTTACAGTACCCATTGATCAAGGAGTTGCAAATGAAAATATTCATGTTTAAGCCTGTGCTCAACATCTCATCCTGAATCCTAATAGCATCATCCATTCTGCAAGATTTACAATACCCATCTAACAACACACCATAAGCACGCTCATCCACAACCCCAGACTCCTCCACCTTCATACCCCGAAGCACCTTCTCCGCTTCCTCCATCTTACACTGCTTGCAGTAACCCTTAATCAATAGTGTATAACTCACCACATTTCTCATAATTCCCCTTTCAGACATCAACCCCAACACCAATTGGGCGCCTTTAACATCTCCCAAACTAACATACCCATCAATCAAACTATTGTAAGTCACTACGTTTAATTCACAACCCGAACTTTCCATTTCTTTGACGAATTCCAGCGCTCTACTCAGCCTCCCCTCCTTACAATACGCGGTTACCATTATTGAACAGGTATAGACATCAGGAACCATCCCGAACCTAATTATTTGCTCATAAACAAGCAATGCAGTGTGACTTTGGCCGTTTCTGACCAAATTACTCAACAAAGAATTACAAGACCTTAAACTCGGAGATCGACCGCACTTACCCATATTGTCAAACACATGCAGTGCACACTTGGTCATGCCCTTCTCAGCAAACACCTTGAGAATCATATCGAAAACAGTGGGTGAAAACGTAAATTCCCTATAAACCCTAACAAGCTCATCCCAGACCACAGAGGCTGAATAATTATTGTTGCAGAGGCCGACCAATTCGTTCAAATACGCTCTGGTTTGATCGTACATTCGAGCTCTGGACAATATATGAACAATTATACAATAAGACTTGAGGTTGGGCCTATATTTTTGCTGCTTTGAAGCCAATTTGAAAAAGCTTAAGCAGGCTACCGGGTTTAGCTTCAGTTTTCGGAGGATGGTGTTGAGGAGTTGGTCGGAGAACTCAAAGGACAGCTTTAGCTTGTCAAGAGCATCGTACCGTTGGAGGACGAGGAGATTGGAAATCCGGTCTTGTAATTCGGGCCGAGTCAGCTTGTACTCATCCCGGAGCTTCCAGTTGAGGGTTCGGGACACATGGAGGGACCTGCGCGGGAAGTACCTGAGCATTTGGTTCGACGGAGAGACACAGCTTTTGCCACCACAGAACAGTCCAACCAATGGCTGAACCAGGAGTAAAGCTTTGTCGATCCAGCGTAGTCCTCTTTAACATACCATTCATTCATTACATTTCATATCTGGGTATTCAATCAAAAGAAAACCTTTGATTGAATCAATGGAATGAAGTTCAACTGCCTCCAAGGAATGTTGGGCTCAAAGTTGGCCTGGGCGGTCACTATATATGATTTTGCAATAATATATACAAATTTTTAAAGTGTATATATATAGTTCCCTTCTATTTGAGGATCGCATTAGAGTTTCTACAATTTTTTTCAATGATCCAAACCATCCATTTTTTAGATATTCATTAATAGATCATCCTTAAAAAAATTAGACAAATCAAAACCAGTTCGACATCCAATTGTGTTTTACAAAATCAATGAACACGGTGCTTCAAGAAAATACTAAAATTTCAATAACTCAATTGAGTGGTCAAATGATATCGGATTCAAGTGATTTTTTGTAGAGATGATCTTTGAATGAGTATCTACAAAATAGACGGTTTGGATTAGTGAAATACAATCCGGAGTGGAGCCTACAAGGGTGTCCTCAAATAAACTTATTTGAGGATCCTCAATGGAAGCTCTCTCTCTCTCTATATATATATATATATATATATATATATATATATATATATAAGAAAAAAGGCTTAATCGCGATGCTATGGGGAGAAGGGCTATGAATATATTTTTCACATCTTAATTTTAGTAGTTAAATTAATTAGGTCTAATTCAATAGGAAATGGGCTAAATTTAAGAACTAGCGGTCTCAGGTTCGAACCCTAATAACATTGTATCTGTGAAAAATCCCTTCTCAATTGTTTAGACTAGGGGTGGCATTTTAAACCGAAAAACCTAAAAATCGCAAAAACCAACCGACAATTTACTGCAATGAAACTGTAATCGCGGTAAACCGAACCGCATTTGCGGTATTTAATTTTCAAAACTTGCGGTTACCGTAAACCTCAAAGTATAGTCGCACGGATGATGAAGTTGAATTCTACAAGGAAATGGAACATACAACAACTTGTAAGTAATTAGTTTATTTATGCGTCTTCTTATAATAAAATGTACTAAACTTTATTGTTTTATTTGTAGATAACATTGGTGCTCAAACAACACAACGGGGTTCAAATCCACTCACCACCAACACTTGAGTTTGTAACTTTAGTTTGTAATATTGGCGCATTGCATTTTCCTTTTAGTTTGTAACTTTAATTAACTTTGAATTGAATTTTTCTTTTTGGTTGTAATTTTAATTCATTTTGCTTTGCATTTTCCTTTTGGTTTGTAACTTTAAAGGATTTGGAATTGAAATGCTTGAGAAGTTTAACTTTAATTGGAATGCTTGGAACTATAACTTTAATTTTCTTAGGTTGTGAATGCTTAAGAAGTTGAGGAGATTGTGAATTTATATATGCTTGAGAAATTGAGATTATGTATTTATTTATTTAGATTGTGAATTTATATTTTTGTGAATGTTTGAGAACTTGCGGTTTTAAACCGCTAATTCACGGTAACCGATCGCATTTGCGGTTTATCATGTCAAAACCGCAAAACGCAGCGGTTTCAAAATCACCATACCGCAAATAGTCGATCGGTTTGCAATTTGAGTAAAAATTCGCGGTTACCGAACCGCAACCACCCCTAGTTTAGACTATTGCATGTATTAAAAAAAAATTTGGTTAAATTAAATTTCTTTTTTGGCACACTTCATACAATAAAACACAAAACACCAATCAATAGAGTAAGATAGGTCATTTTTGGAGTTCCCAGATTCCATGTCATGTTTGACCATAGAGAAATTAAGCCTTCTTTATTTAAAAATTATGTATTCCGAGGAGACATTTTGAAAAATGTCGTTAAAGGAGAAGAAATATTTTTAAAAGAAGCCAAAATGAACAAAAATGCCTTTATTTATTTTTGAATTTCTTAAAAAATTCTTTACATTTGCATGCCTTCGGTTTGAAAGTTGAAGAATTTTTTGCCTTTTTCAGAAATTTTTAGCTTTTTCCAAAAGTGAAATTTTTAGTATGGCCAAAACCTAAATTTACTTTTTCTCACAGTACCTTTTTTCTTTGGCCAATATTTGTTTAGGTGAATAAAAACTTTTGAAATTAAGGGTCGGCCAATGGGGTTTAAAGTATATGATGTAACATTGCTGAGGTGGTGCTATGATGATAAAACAGGTTCTATTCTATGTTACAGTCTGCCAAATCAAGTAATGCTCAAAAAGTGCCAACTGCTCTTTTCTATATCAAAAGTTCTCTTATTAACGAGATCCTTCTCTGCTTTGCTCGCCTCTTCTCATCTGAAACTCAAACCAACCCTTACTTCATTTCAAGACCAAAAAAAGTATAACACAATACAACTCGAAAGGTTCCAGGAAGGGGGCTATTATAGCAAAATACTAACAACGAGGGTAAGAACAATAAATACAGTTTCAAATACCCAATTCCTACCATGGATTTTCAGTTAACAAGTTCAAACTGAACCTCTTGACCAGGTGTACAGAGAGCAAGAAGATAAGGAGATCATCATGGAGCTAAGGAGCCTCATCATCATTCTCAGCTGTTCCGCCTTTGAGATGCAAGTGCTTTTCCCTCTTCTGAAAGTCTGTCAAGCCCTTTCCACTCCCAGTCACCCCAACCTTCCCAAAAGGATCGTCAGGAGACTTGAAGATGCTCTCTCGCTTGCGTCCAGAAAAGAAACCAATCTGAAAATTAATGTAACAAGTTACAGCTCTAGCTGGGATGATATGTGAATCAGCAGTAAGAACAGACAAGGCCACGTAAATACCAAATCAATTCTTAGAAGAAGCTAGGTTGAAAATTGTCCACCGTGAGGTAGAAGTCCCTTTTTAATAGGTACATTTATTTTTTCTGTTTCTTTGTAGTTACAATTGGTGATGGTAGAACGTTCAAAATCAATGGGCCTTGTTCCAAAAAAGGAACCCCACACTTGAATTGCTCTGTTTATTTTAATCATAAACTAAGACAAGCACCAAAGATTAAATGGTCACAAGCAAAGTATGAAGTTCCTAGTACAATAACAAATCATGACCTCAGATTGCAACTCCATTAGAAAAAACAAAGTTTAACTGTGATTAAGCATAATAATCAACCTTCAGACAGTTTTTTATTTAATCTTTTTTCCTCTTCTGCAACTTCTTGTTATGTACTATCATAATGATCATCATACAACTTTCTAATTCTAGGGCTTGTACAGCTAGTTTGGATAGATACCAAAATAGAACTAGGCTGGGAAGTGTGCAGCTAAGAAATTAAAGAAAACCCTAACTTTTCTTTTTCTTTGAAACCTGACCAAGTATAATGCAGAGTTTCATTAATGGGGGAGAAGTTTAAAACCAAGAGATAGCAGCGAGATTTGTCTACTCTCTAATGCCTCTGTGATGAGGTAAACTTATGGTGCTTCACGGCCACCTCACCATCACCTTTGAAAACACTGTTTTAGGCAACCACTCCAAAAGAAGAAAATGCTGCCGAACTAGTAATGTGTGTAAACAAATTAAACCGGCCAATATTGTTGTCCCTTGAAAAAGACCAATCAAAGCAAAAGTGGAAGCACACAGAAATTCAAAAATGTCAAGCAAACATACCTTCTTAGTCTTGCCTTTGGTTGTTTGGAACTGTTGCCAAGCATTTTGACGTTTATTTTGCGTAACTTCTAGTTGCTCCATCCTCATCTTCGACTTAAAAGAATGTATCTTTTTTCGTTTGGTAGCTTTCTGTAGATTTTGAAGTTGGCTAGAATCAGTCCCCAAAAAACTAGTTCTTAGAGTGCATTGTAAAAACATTGAACCATAACTAGTAGGGTAAAAAACCAAAAATAGAAGACTACAAACAATTATGATTGCTACCAAGCAAGTTCCAACAAGTTGGATCGCTTATTCTACCAAACAACTACCAAATCTCTAAAGTAAACCAACTTTATGTAATCTTGACTGAATAATAAAATAAATATACTTAATTAATTAAGTTCTAAATTTACTAAAAAATATACTTATAAAAACTGTCAGTTTATTTCAGAAAGCACTGAATTTAGGTCATGCAAATTATTCTTATTACAAACTTCATTCACTCTTTCAGAATTAACAGCATTCACAGAGTATTACATTTATTATTTGACTATTACCATTGCTACAAAAATCTGTTTTATATTTAAGCTGTTGCTGCTATTGTGTTTTTACCTACTTTGAACGACATGATAAACTACAATACTTGATTAGGATCCATAACACTGATAAAAATGAGTCATTGAAGACTATATTTAGGACAAAATTTTTTATCTTGTGAATCTTCTACCACACCCACAATTTTGGGACAGGACAAAGAATGATAAAATAGATACAGAAAGATAAAATACCACATCCTCAGGATCATCAGGTTCTATGCGAAGTTTTGCTGGTAAGCTTCGTGATTGGAAGTCAATAGATGCAGCTTGTGCAATCTTCCTTTTGATTGCTTGTTTTGTGGCCTCAGCAACCCTTTCAGCTTCCAGCAATGCATTGACAGCCCCTTCTTGAATTGGCCTTACATTGGCTGGATCCACCTGGGATAAAAATTACCAGTGGCATACGACAATTACATATAAACAGAAAAATAGATGAACCAAAACACATGTAAAAAAAAAGAATAAAATGTTGAAAATATGCAATATAAAAAAGGAATTGCCAACTTGCACGTTAAGTCTAGAATAGGAAAAAGACTATGTTGTCACTTCAAAGTCATCATTACAAATATTGAATAATAGGTGAGATGGTGTTCAATATGGAAATACAATAATTTAATCATTACAAGTCACTCATTTCTTACTTGACATTTAATTTAGGGCAATGATTTCCCCACTCCTATTTTATCCACTTACACTCCTTTTTAATAAAAAGGAGTGTAAGTGGATAAAATAGGAGAAAAAGTAGTGGGGAAATCACCACTCTTAATTTATATCAATTAGAGAAAAATTCACTCCATATATGGAAATACAATATCCACTTAAGGCATAGGACTAATATATTTTTAATAAATAAAAATTCGATGTAACGCACATCCTAAAACCAGAATTTAAAGACAACCACCTAACAATTCAACCGTAGGAAAACTACAAACAGTTGTTCTATATACCCGAAAACCAAAGTAGCACACAACTGCTAGTTGAATCCATTCATGGGTATCTAACATTAAGTTTGTGGCATTTGAAATGGTTGAACCCAGATTCTAATGTTTTTCCCTCTCTGTGTCAATGCATCTATTCTATTTTCAAATACTTCATCTTCTAAACTTTTAATGTTTGCACTTCAAATTGCAAAAGTCTTCAACCAAGACGACATTTGTTTCCATTCAATGGGAAGACACGTGAAGCTTTAAGTGAGGATGTTTGCATTTAAGAAATCAGCCAAATAACAATCATTTAGCCATTTGTCAGCAACATTACCATTTCATTTTCATTTGAAAAACTGTGTTTGTCTGTACGGCCTATATGACCAAACAGTTTCTAATCTGGCCTTTCTCTTTTTTTTATCTTTTTTTTTTTTTTTGGCAAGAATGACCCCTAAAGATGACATAAAATGTAGACAGTTGGGATAATCAAACTGAATTGTGAGGTAGGCCTAGGGAGGTGCTAACATTCTATTTTAAAAGCAAACATCCTCACTTGAAAATTCTCCACGAAGAAATTATTAATGCATGGTCAAGAAATTGGCCACAAATCAGTGGCCAAAAGGTGGTCCACTGCCCACATCAATGAAGGTTAGAGTGATGCACAATCACAAATATTTTGTAATAATCCACTACAAACAAATACAAAATCTTAATACAGATAACTCCATGGTGGCAGAGTTAAATGATGGGTTGTGCATCTGTATTGGGTGAAAAAACATACATGTACAATATGGTTCATACATAGTATACAATAAAATTAAAAAATTAAAAATGCAAAATAGGCACTTGCCTATTTGTGGGACACAATACACTTTTGGTCATTATCCTGGGTTTCAGTTTCCTCCGAGATTACCCCTCCCCCTTCTATCTCTCACACAACACACAACAATTGTTCTCATTCCAAACGAAGTACTCGTGGATAACTTTTGGAACAAGAATTTCCCGACTGATATATGTATATCAAAATTTGAAGCAAGATTTATAACATGACCAGGAGATAGAAAGATGACTTATTGAATTAAAAGCATAATGATTCAAGCTATCTGAGAAATCATACCTCTTCTCTATTCCCCCAGCCCTCATAAGTAACAAAATACCCATTTGGAGTGAGAGACTCGATTGTAGCATCATACCTGAACAGTCAACTAATCAAGCACAGACAAAAAGAGAAGAAAAGGTAAAGAAAATGAAGAAACTTGTAAACATAAATTTATTGAAATTCAGATCTCTGTTTATTATCACATACCACTCCCCATCTTCACTCCAAACAGCTTGAACTTTTGTACCAGGAGGAAACTTGTCATGATAGTCAGAAATGCTCCCTGAATCCTAGATGAAAAAAGAACGCAACGTGACCACAACAGGACAAGAGAGAGATTCAGCATCAGAAACATTCATAACAGTAATATCAGCTTTTTTCCATCAATGGAAAAATTCAAAAGAAAAGGGGAAATACAAAAGGAGAAGACCAAAAAAGCACTAAACACTAGGAAGATGCACTAACAGTAATATCAGGTTAATACCATGCATTACCATATTTAAAGTAGTCACTAAGGTTCAATAAATGTTGGAACAAAATTCAAATTCTGAAGCAATTATGATTTTGAATTCTGCAGAAGTTTTTATACAGAATCCTGGACCAGAACCCCATGAGAAACAAAACTCTTCTCATGTAAATCATGCCCTAGCGACAACAAAGGCACATTTCACACACTACCACATACCACATAAAAAAATTGTGGGCGTAACTTTATCAAAACATAAAGCATATTTTCCCATAAACCTAACAAATGTCACAAAAATTAAAAAACAAAATTATTTGAGGATGCCAATTTACATTTTCATTCCTCTGAGTCTGGGGCAAACTAGGAGATGCACTATCACTTGTCCCAAAATCTATTCCAGAACTCTGATTTTGCTTTGCAGTTGCAAGTAGTTCTTCTGTCAGAGCAATTACCTGCAGTAACATAGATTTAGCCCAAAAATTTTGAACACAATATGTACAAATATTTGTTATCATCATAAACAGCAAACTATTGTCAGAATGCAAACATAGAATGTCAGTGTGAAAATCTGAAATCAGGTGAAAGAGAAAGTGAAAGCTGACCATCACCACAAATAGCAGACCTGCAAAGGAACCAAGATAGAAGTGACATGCATCTTGATGAAGCTCTAAGGATCTTTTTTTTTTTCCTCTAATTCTCCAGAGTTCCAATTTCTGGAGTGTATGAACTTTATTTAACATAAAAACCATCCTCACCTTATTCAACCCTGTTATGAAAACAAACCTCCACAGGTGCCATAGCAGTTAATTGATGTTGCTAGTTTGAGCAACATGTTGATTCCTTCAAAAGAAAGGAGGAAGAAATAAAAGAAGAATGATAATTGCATTGAAAACCTAGACATCCATATAATAGTGACTGTACTTGGTTGTCATCCCTAAGGGCCAGAGAAGATGTTGACTCTGTTTCCACAAAGAAACACTAAAATAGAGACCTATACACTACAAACTCAAATAAATCAGTGTGCCACAAATGTAGGAATGGACCAAATTATTTGATAAAATGTACATGCAATATCTACAAACAGAATATAAAATATAAACAAAAAATACCTCATTGAGCTCTCTTTCCATGTCAGCATACTCAGAGTTTACAGGATCATCAGCTAAAAGCTCCTTTACCTGATCCAAAGGATGGGAAAAGTCATTACAAAAAAAAAAAAAAAAAAAAAAAAAACAAACAAACAAACAAACTTTCCAAGAGAATACACAGAACGATTTACCATGCAACCTACAGTATATAAGGGACATAACAAGAACAACACAAAGCAACCAAACTAGCTGAAATGATCTAATTATTGTAGTCTTAATATATAATAAAACCGGATCCAAGTTTCCAGTATAAGAACATTTTCTCCAGAGAGTCACTCACTTAGGAAAATCTCCAAACAAGAATTCTGCACAGAGGTGGCTTGGACATCATCAAATACCTCAACTCTCCATTTAATCATCCTAGTAAGAATCTGACCTCTGGGCAGAGGAAAACAACTAAAAGCCCAGACTACTGTTTATAAACTCCAAGCTTGCCCTTGATGTAAAATGCAACACTAAAAGAATCAAAGTACATAATAATACATATGTCTATATATGGAGTAAAGAGGAGGTATTGAGTTTGTTATCCTACACTTCTTTCTCCAGATGAACAATAAGTTCATTGGCCCATGTAAGGCTTCATATACTTTTGCTTATATATTACAAAACCGTCTTATATATCAGCAAATTTTGAAATTATAAGATAGTCATTCTTCAAAGCTTTTTATTTTGGGAGTTTCACTAAAACACCCAAAATGGAGGTTGAAATTATAAAAAAACAGTTAACTTTGGGATTGATTTTGGGTGTGTTTCTATGTTTAAATAGTGCTATAAATACATGTCTAGGATTGGGTTCATTTATAAATTTGTATTTTATTTTAAATTTCAGTATTTCAATTTAAATTAGACCATCCAATTTGATAGTTTTCAAATCAAGATTCTTGCAAAGTAAATTTTACCACTCCTAACTCTCCCTATGACAGACAAAATTCATAATTTTGCTTTCTCAAGGATAGGACTTGAAGACATGAGTATAGTGTATAAGCTAATCTCATGTCTATTCAATACTTAAAAGCTGACTTGCCAAATCATGGACTCACCTTCCGAAGAAAGGACATAAACCTTCTTCCACGAGGTTTAGCAGCAAAGGCAGAACCTCGCCACATGAGTAATAAATGTTTTTCCCACAACTTAAAATCATCAGACAAGCAGAACATATTTTCCAGTATAATTTAGTAACTTAAATAGGAAATAAGCAAAGTCTACTAGGTTTAAAAAGGGATATGGCCACCTAAGAGCCAAATAGCCCCATACACATATGTATATGTACATTACTGCTGGGATTATGAACATATATATTAATGGGCTAAGAACCTGGTGGACCTCCACTTGGGTCTACTAAGTTTGCTCTTTACAACTGTTTGAATAGGTTAGGCTTCTTTGATAGGCAGGAATGAAATGAATTTAGTGTTTTTCCTTTACTTTACTTAGTTTCCTTTTCTGCGTTTTCCTTCCTTTTTCTACATTTAGGGTTCTGTCAATTACAGGAATCTCAATTTCCGAGGTAGAAGATCACCACGGCCCATTGACTATGTTGCTGAAATAATCAACCGCACGCATAATAACTAAATTTTAAAATCTCTCCCTTTCTTCATTTTGAGGAAAGGGTTTCTTTCAGGTACACAGTGAGTGCAAAAACCCTAGTTAGAATTCAACTAAACCCTAATCATAACGTATCGACTGTAACGTTGAAAATTAAATGACAATAAGAACAAGAACAAATAAATTAACGAAGAAGAAGAAGAATAAGAAAGTAGAGTGGGGACCTGGTGAAGCTGATCTTTGTATGTTGAAAGATTGGAGGCCAGTTCTTCTATGCTTAGCTCTTCTCCTCCTTCTCCTTCCATGTTTTTTATTTTTTGGTTTGTTTATCTTCTATAATTCTCAGAGATAGTTTATTGATTCCGAGCGATTTTTGCAAAAGCAGGAAGAAGGAAACAAAGATTGAATTGGAGAGGAGAGAAGAGAAGGAACCTAAACACTTCGAATCATAAGATTAGAAAAACGCAAGTAGAAAGGAGACTCAACCAGTGGACTCTCCTTGGGTCCGAATTGTTTCCTCCTGGGCTGGGTCTAACATTTGGCCCATACATTTTGTTTTTAGCTTTTTTTCGTCTTTTTAATTAAATAATAAATAAATAGACCCAATAACCAATAACAATAGACACGATGATAATCAAATGACTAATTGACTTTTGAATTAGTAATTAGTAATTTTTTTGCAAGAATGATACTTGAAAGATAACTTTTAAAATAAATCATTCGAACTATGAGATTACATTATGAAATTGGCTCAAATGAGTGATTAGTGTTTTTATTTTTATTTTTTTAGTCAAAGATTAGTGTTTTATTAACTTATGAAATGATTAGCGTTTTATCCTTATCCAAATGACAGCTCGCCCTCTACTATTTTGAGTAATATTTTGGAGCTATATAGACTAGTAACATGTCGAATTGACTAAACCAGATGATCCGAACCGTAACTACTAATTTGGTTTATTTTGACCAACAAAAAAAGTTACATAATTTAAAATTTGAATGGCTTCGTTTGATTTGATTTTGAGTTTTTGTAAATTGGTCTACACTAAATTGGACCGTTTACTTGTGTGTATATATATTTAATTTTACATGTGTAGTACTCTCATTGGATAATAATTAGATAAGGCTGTTGAATTTGAAGTTTGATTGAACTTTTAAGCTATTAATATTTGAATTGTGACTATATCAGTTTATTGAACTTTGAAGCTTTATAGCATGTTGAATTTTAGGATGATTTTATATGCTAGAAAAAGAAAAAATATGTAGCATATTATGAATTTTGTTTTGTTGTAATTGGTTTAACAAAGTTGAAAAAATGCAAATGGGAAAAAAAAGGCTTATTCAAACCGTTTTAAATTGGTCTAGTTTGGTTCAATTCCCCCCGTAATTTTCATCAAGATTGAATTGAATCAAACCATTACATTACAATTTGTTTAAACCCGATTTTGGAGTGAAACCAATCCAATTTGGACAGTACCCACCCCTATTTTCTTGTATCATCACCACCTCTTCCTGTCTTTATCCATTTCTCTTTCTTTTTTCTCCAAAACAGATATCAAATTCGGAGGGCCGCTTAGGACTTGGCCTAGGATTCAAGTATTGTTTGTAACTTATAAGTCATTGACCTTAATTGGGTGGGACAATATTTGCTTAACATTGTATGCATCGAGATGTTCTTATAAATAATTGCCAGCTGAGAATGAAAACTTTTCCGTTGATGATCTTTCTTTTTCCCAATTTGTTTTAATTTAACCATTGCAAAAGCTTGTCCCCAATTTGTGCCAGTAGTGAACTTAAATACCAATACTTTCGGTATCAGTCCCTCAAAATATGTTCTACCCTATCATTATTATCAACATATAATAGAAGCAAATGATTCACACACCACACAACCAAGATATTACAAACACATGGCTTTTGGACTTTTTTTGTTTTTCAGCAAAGGATAATTTCTCTTCATCTATATACAAGGGAGCCCAAAACAAAACTAGCCAGCAGCTGCCATAGGGATAATGTCTCAACTCAACCGCTAGCACAGCTACAAGCCCCAACCACCATGGCTCTTGATTGAAGCTTTAAGACATGTTGCAAACACTCACCTCCTCCATCCACCCCACCCTTTCCCTGCAAGTAACACAAAAATTATCAGTAAGCAGTTGTCAGAATACTAATATAGATTCATTATCAAGAAACAGAATTATGGGTTCTGCAACTAATATGCACAACAAACAAACTCATTATCACTACAAATAATAAGGGTCAAACTATTAGCACTTCTAATTTAGCTCCTCCAAAATGTTTATCGTATAACCTTTCACTCATACCTCCTGCAGAAAGTTAAAATTTGGAGTGCCAATGGCACAGTGCAATATAATACTATTGTCACCCCCACAATGCTCACATCACATAAACGTTTCCCCAACATTTTAGAAACATTTATCAACAATAAATACAAACAAATCATTTTACTCAGTACACTAATGTTGTTAAAGTGTCTTCACACTAAAATTTAATTCTCTTTTTCCCCCCTTAGCTTTGGATGACCATGGCAGTGCTCCATCATGGGGGCAGTCATGGAGAACATGCGTATTTTTTATATATATTATTATTATTAACATTATCTCACGCAAGTCTTATTGTTTATCAAACATCAAATTAAAAATGAAGCAAAAGGAAAAGAACAAAAGAAAATAAGAAGGTTTATTGAGCATGGGGGGCTTCAGAAAACCATACCATGTGCTCTCCTGACTTTGTTTCATGAAGAAATTGCTCCAATGCACCATCCCCACTAAGAATTTTTGCTCCGAGTCCTGGAGCGTCCACTGATCCAACAGCTTCTTCATCAACCAAAACTGCACATACCCTATTGGTTTCTGGCTTGATGTTTGGAACCTGTGCGCAATCATAATGATCTAGTGTCATAGACCCAAATACAGAAATACCCAGGGTAAATACCAAAATTATATACACTTTCAGTTTTCTTTTTCTTTTTTCTTCTGCAAGTAAAAGTCATCAAGTTCATGGAATGGCCAGACATTAAGCAAGTTATTGCCTTGCGTAGCATAGAAGAGCGACACTACCATCGTTTCATAACCAAAACTTGGAGCAGCAACTAGAATTACTAATTTCACTAATATGCCAGGAATACAGAGATCAGCTGCTTCCTTCTATGGTTAAAGTATACAGCGTCCCTACCCAGTATGCCCCAGTGAAAATGAAAACATCCTGAGACATCCAACATATGGAGGAGTACACTTAATTGTATTAGCAACATAAGGACTAGGACAGATACGACGGTCTGCATATACCTCAAACATTGCGTCTGTAAGAATGTTTTCCAATATGGCTCTCAAACCTCGAGCACCAGTGTTCTTTGCCATTGCCTTTTTCGCAATCAATCTCAACGCATTATCAGTAAAATGTAATTTGACCTGCAATGCCATAAAAAATAAGAAATTACATCATAAACACATATCCTGCAAAAAATGCAATTATGAAAGGTATGGAAAGAAAGACAGTATTGACTACAAAATGCAATGGAACAAAATCTTACATTGTTCATGTTAAACATCTTCTTGTACTGTTTACCAAGAGCATTTTTAGGTTCTGTGAGGACCTAATTTACAAGATAAAACATAGGGATTTTTCAATATCTTATCAATAAGGAAATAAAAACCACAAAAGAGTCTAGCCAACCAGGAAACTTGATTCTAATATCAAGAAGACGAAATGAATAAGCATAACAGAGAAAAAAAGTGTGAGTACCTTCTAATATAACTTGTAAAAAAAATTAAAAATCAAGCTTTTGCTTAAGCTTAAGAAGTGAATAAGCATCATGTGCAGTACTATATCACATAATGCACAATATCCTAGAGATTGAGCATACCTAAAATGTTATACAGTCCATCAAATAACAACCATAAAAACAAGAAGAAAAGATTCGGGATATAACCATGGAAGAGATAGACCACACCTGAACAAGTTGGTCCTCATTTAAAGATGACAAACTAACTAAAATTGGAAAGCGTCCAACAAATTCAGGTATCAGGCCATACGCAATAAGATCACCAGTCTCCACCTACAAGTCCATTAGAAAATTTAAGTTTAAGGACTCATTATTCAAAAGAATTAGGGTTTTTGTGTCATAGAAAAGGAAAAGAAGTTAAGGAAGCCTCAAGTCAAAAAATTGATAAAAGGAAAAGACAAGAACAATGAAGGAATATACAATATCTTTGACTACATTGAGTTTTTATTCTCACAGATTCCAACAATGCTGATGCCGAGATGGCATCAGTCAATTTACTGGTCCTCATGTTTGCACGAACTGGTGCTCCGAAGCCAATGGAAGAATCTTGGAGCCTGGAAAAAGAAGATGCCTAAACCTTTCAAACTACCTTCAAAGTAGAAACATTCATGCAAATAATTTCTATTATAAATCCCTGGGAGAGTGCATTACCTTTCTGAAATGGCTTTCTCCAAACCAACAAATGCCCCACCACATATGAAAAGGATATTTCTTGTATCCATCTGCAAAGAATCACAACAAAGTAATGAGATGCACCAGAAACTAATGTTGACATTTTTCAAACAAAGTACGTCTAAAAGTCAGACTTCGAGCACAAATTGTATTATCAAAACTGAACAATGCCTGCGGAAATGTAATTAGCTATTCCACATTCAGTCCTTTTTTTTTAAACTAAAAATATTAGAAGCACTTCAGTTCTCTCAAAAGCCTTGGAAACCTCGGCCAAAGACATACCTCAAGCAAAAAATGTTGGGGGACAGAAAAGTTGGACGCCAGTCAAATGAAATCATTTTCCACTTTCTCGCATACTTAGTATATCTAGTGAACTAGATATAATATGACTAGCGAGCCAGCATGTTCATGTGATTTTAATTTCATAATAGGACCATGAATTCACAGCTTATGAACCCGCCCCATACAAGCAATATTTGTGCTTTGCACTGCTGGAAAAGCCTGACATGAGGCCTAACGCCTCAGGAAATATTACAAACCTGAGGGCATCTTTTGCTTACAAATCTAATAGCATCAAAGAAAAGCATACAAAATGACGAGGAGGAAGAAATGAACAGGGTAGTTGTAAGCCTAAAATACCTGAATACTATCACCACGAGGATGCTTCCGAGCTCCTTTATCAGGAATGTTAACTACCTGATGGGTCAAAGTAAAGGAAATTTATTCTTATATAACTAAATGAGAATTTGAGGAACATTTGAAAGCATCACAACTGATGCCTCTTGATCATTTTGAAGATGTCAATCACTATCGATGGGTCACATATGTCGCTGAAGGCAGTAGTTTAATTTCCATATAACTTTTTTTTAAACCATATAGTATGCAACAAAAACATGTTCCAATGCTAGGACATCAAATCAATAGATGTGGTTTCATTATAGTTAAAGCCATCCGCATTAAATTATTTTGCATAAAGATCTATTACACGACAGATGCCCAAGTTCATTGCAGGAAAAGGTTGGCAGTAGGACTACATGGAAACTGAAAAACAAATACACAAGTTAACTTCTTATTTTTCACAAGGTATTATTAAAAAATTTAGCAAATATCGTAGAGTATAAAGTGGGATGCTTCAAATTACAGAAAAGAAAAAAGGATATCACAAGTATTAGTTTATAACTACTAGTACAATATTTTACCATTTGAGAAGCTAGAAATTCACCAGGAAAAATTGCACGCAGGAATGCTTCAATGGTGTTCTACGAAAAATGGTTTTAATATAGATCTATTAAAAAAGGAAAAAAATAATTAATTGCTGGATTTATGTCAGTTATTGCTACACTCACATTAAGAAGGTTGACAGGATTTGATTTTCATCAACCACTACCCAACCAAATTCAAGACCTCCAGAGAAAGACTGAAACGAAAATTGATGTAAAAGATGAAAGATTTATCCTAAAGAAATTGACAGCCCAAAACGATTAGAAATAAATGTCTTCAATCTGAATAGGATAACTTGCATTAAACTAGGAATCCTTCTTGTTAGAGTTCTTCATAATGATATATAAAAATTAGCAGAACAGGGATCATATTGACAGACTAACTTAAAGTTCTTTTACTTGTGTCCTATGAAAAAGTTGGTTTACTTACAGTTCCTTCCAACATTTTCAGCAATGCCTGTTGAACACCCTCCCCAGATACATCTCTACTTAAGCTCTCTGCCTGAAAAAATAGCATCTTTGTTATTAATATAAGGGGGCGACACAATAAGTTGTTTTTCGAAATTTATATCTATATCACACCTTCTTCGTTATCTTATCAACTTCATCAATGTAGACAATCCCTTTCTGAGCTGCTTCCACATC
Source organism: Prunus mume (assembly GCF_029339155.1). Taxonomy (NCBI): domain Eukaryota; kingdom Viridiplantae; phylum Streptophyta; class Magnoliopsida; order Rosales; family Rosaceae; genus Prunus; species Prunus mume. The sequence continues at coordinate 365,390 of NC_142699.1, read as the reverse complement.
AAAGTCAGCTTCCTAAACACAATGCAACAATCAGAATGTAATTATGTAAGATGTGCTTAATGTCACACAATCCCTTGACATGGAAACACATGATATAACATAAACCATACCATAAGCAGTCTATACAATATTGATTCCACATCTTCTCCAACATAACCTGCCTGCATAGTCAGAGAGAGAGAGAGAGCGAGAGAGAGAGAGAGAGAGAGAGAGAGAGAGAGAGAGAGAGAGTAGTGGAACTATCAGCGAATCCTTCCAAGCAACAGAAACCATCTCTCATTAACCAAATTGATCGACATTATCACATCTACATCACTATGACATGGAAAATTCAGGACATCAAATTCATGACAAACAGAACAGTAGAGATTTTGCTGTTTTTTGCATGAAACCATTGTTATGTAAAGACTCCCTACAATTCAATTTTTTTCTCCTCTCTTAATACTAACACCATCTCTGTCTCTTATTTTCTTTTCCCTCGTTAACTTGAATGTCTTTTTAAATGTTACAATTGAAAAGAAAAAAAATTAGAAAGGAAACCTCAAATCATATAATATCAATGATCAATCCCACAAGAGGATACTTCTACCAACTTTTCTCTGAATGAAAATGAAAATGATATTTCCAATATGCACAAGAACATTTTCACACATCATTGCATACTTAGAAAACCATAAACTTCCATAAAGGGTGAAAAATTATCATCTTGCATGGTTCATGTGCAACAAATTAAGATTCAAATGAAGTAATCTGATTTTACAGAGTCAATTGACGACGATACAAGATTCCCAAAAGCATTACAAGAATGTTTTCCACACAATGACATTTGAAACAAAAGCTGCAGGGATCATAGCCATGACATCAAGAACATCATGGGTGGAACAAGACTGAGCAATGCACTTGCCTGTGTTAATGTTGTTCCATCAGCAATGGCAAACGGCACATTCACAACACGAGCTAGTGTTTTTGCAAGTAACGTCTTCCCTATCCTTGGTCAATGCAAAAAATCATAATGAGTACAACAATATTTTTAAGCCGCAGGAGGTTCCAACGAAAAAAAGGCCACAAAGCACACATAAATAAGAATGTTAATCCTACCTGAACCAGTGGGACCCATCAATAATACATTGCTCTTCTCCAGTTCCACAGAATCACTATCAAGTACACCTTGAAGTTTAGAATCAGCTGATTCTGCACCAGACCTGATATTCAGTTCGCAATCCAACAGTCAATTAATAAAAGGCATAAAAGACACATCAATTTAAACAATAAAAGTATCTAAAACCGTATCTTCATTTGTTGTAAACATCTCAAACACAGAAACTTTCTCAGCAAGGAAGGACCAACACTTTTTGGACTAACCTAGTCTGCAGGGAAGCGTGATGTATCCTTTTGTAGTGGTTGTAAACTGCAACGGAAAGCACCTGCACACGCACATATGAAATCATTCACTTAATTTTGCACAACATTTGATTTGCTCAAACAATGAAATCCAATAAAATTCAAAAACCCAAAACCTTTTTGGCTCTTTCCTGGCCGATAACAAAGTCATCAAGCGCCTTATAAATTTCCTTCGGGGTGGGCAAGTCCGTGGCTGCCGAGTCCGTGGCTGCCGGAGACGAATCAACAGCGCAGGAGGGCTCTGGTTTTGCATGAAAGGAATTGGCGCGCGTGTCATCCTTGGGCTTAAGCCTACCAATCTCGATGAAAGTGCCATGCAGAGGGACGAGTTTCAAGGGCCTGAAATAGAAGGCGGTCTTGCAATTGGGGCAAAGATTGAGGGCCTGGTAAAGCCCCGTCTCTCGGCCGGTAATGGAGAGTGGTCTGGTGGAGAAGAGCACCGCCATTTGTTTGGAGCATCGGGGACAATTGACGTCAGCCCTAATGTGGTCGTACTCTCCTCCACTCCCTCGTCCTCCTCCAATTGGGCCCTCCCACTTGTGGCGCTGCTGGTGGTGGTTTGGGAGGACTGAGGAGTGAGTGTGCGTGGGGTTTGTGGCAGAGACTGATGCGGTGGCGGTGATTATTCGGATGAGGGAGGATCTGCTGCCGCTGCTGCTAAATCTATATCGAAGAGATTGAAACATGTCTTGGTTTCGGTGTAGCAGATTTTTGGTTATTTGATTACAATTTGGAATGGAAAAGCAGAGTCATTGGAGAGTGAGGAGAAATGTTAGCCCCTTCCCTCCAACAGTAGCCAACTGGAGTTTTTATCCTTCTCCTTTTTATCTTACAATAATTAGCCAATCTTGCATGCTATTAAATTTGAGGGTAAATTGGTTTCATCTTTTTTGTAATCTATCTATCTGTATAGCAAAAGACGGAGAGAATGATAAAACATTCAAAATACTGAAAATGCAACAGTTAATTCAAACATTAAGAATTAAATTATTAATTAAATAAAAATAATATAGTAAATTCATATTTTTTTATATTAAAAAAATTAAAATTATACTAAATCTCCGTAGGCGATGAAGCGCGTGCGGAGAGAGTAATATATATATAAATATATATACACAGTCATGTTGGATTAAAATTAACCGATAATTAACTCAACTTTTAATTTTTAATGCAATTGTTTTCAATAAAATAAATTTAAAAAATGAAATATTCTCATTTCTTGTTTCATTTTTTGGGTTGAAATTCTCATTTCTTCTTTTTTTCACTTGTCATCAGTTGCTCCGTTGAGGTGCAATAAATGATGACATGTCAAATTGTCGAAAAGTTGGATGAGAGATTTTTTTAGTTAAGCGTTGTTCGGCCACCTACAGCCCTCTCTTATTCCTCCTCCGTGCCATTCATTTTTTTCATTTTCATCGTCGCTTTTCTTCATTTATTCCTGTTAGCTTGGAAATTTCACGATCCAAGAGAAAATGCCAGCAATGCCTTCGTTATTTCCAAAGCTTCTACACTTCCTATGAAACAAAGATTATAAAACCAGAAAGAAAACCCAACCGATTCATTTTCCATACCAATTCATCTCCTCGTTGCCTGCCTGCCTGCCTTGCCCTTCATCAAACAAACAAGACATTTGCATTTCATTTTCTTCCTGCAAAATGCCGCCTCCTCCTTCTCCTCTGAAACTCAAGAAGTCATCATCTTCCACTCAAACCCTCACCACCACCGCTACTAGCGCACAGGATGCGCGCCTTCTCGTGCGTGAAACGCTGCGTATCAGTGCCAGCCTCGCATCCTCCGAGCCTAATCTGCCGCCTTTAGACACCCAAACTCACACCCCCCGGAACCAGCTTGGTTTGCTCCACCACGATCAAGACTTTGTAAGCTCCAGCTTCAGATTGATTTGCTGCGAGGAGATCGACGGCCGCCGATGGAACTACGTGGCCGAGCCCGATTCCTCCCCTGGTACCTTCAAGAAGGGCTCCCTTCGTGCTCTTGGCTTGCACAGCCCCCAACCTCCTCTCGACGTCAGTACTTCTAACTATTACTCTCTCTATCTCTCTTCTCTTTTTCTTTTTTTCTTTAATTTGGCTGCTTTCTGCTGCATTTTTCTTTTCAATTCTTCTATGTTTCCATGCTGAATTTCATATAATCTGTCAACTCAATTTTTGAAATTTGATAATTGAGACTGAACAAGTGGTGCTGTTTGCTAAGTTGCTCAATAAGCATTGGCATTTTGCCATTCATGCATCAGAGCCATTGCTGGCGCTCACTGACGTTGAAATACATGAAGAGTTTGAGAAATTTGATCACTTTTTCTCTGAGTGCTGATTAGTGACTCTTCTGAGAGGTTCGGGTGTTGAATTTTTTATGCAGGGGTTAATGTCATTTGTAAGGTCATATGTTGTCCCGGAAGGATTCCCTGATAGTGTAATCCCTTCCTATGTCCCCTACATGACGTGGAGAGCTCTCAAGGTATACGCTTAATGTCTGTGCTCTATTTATTATGCATACGGACCGCAAATGCTGCTCAAACTTGTGTGAACCTATTTCCATGATTTGATCACTTTGGTGTAACTGAATGCCATATTGACAATAACCATATTTGTTGTAGCACTTCTTTGGTGGCGCAATGGGTGTTTTCACAACACAAACCCTTTTGAATTCTGTTGGAGTCTCTAGAAACACAGCTGCTCCTGGTGCTGTTGCTATCAATTGGATTCTCAAGGTAGCGATACTACTTGTCACTGTTGATTTGACATTTGTTGATCACAAATTTTGTCTTTACTCATATTGGACTCTCAAGGAAAATTGTAACATTCCTTTGGTTTTTATTTTTTTTGGTTGCAAAAGGGTGATTTTGAGAATATGCCTTTCTTTCTGCTCTGTTAATTGTATGATATGTAAACTTGGCTATGACTATTAAGTTTTGGGTTACACAAAGCATACCTTTCCCAGATCAGAACAGACCAGGGAGAAGCTTAATTATATTAAAGCCTTTTTAGGAGATCCTCATATTTTCTATTTGGAGTTGGTATTTGCCAGGGCTTTGCCTGTCCCAATTAGTACCTGTTACCATCCCTTGAAGGCCTTTCTAAATATGTTGGTAAGTGATTTAGATATTCAATTGAACCCACCACACTAAATGAGCATGAGAAACTCCTTATCCTTACTCTTGTGACTGCCGAAATCTTGATGGAGGAACCTTAGGTTTTATTTTATATTTAGTTATGATGGAGGTGCTGTAATTTCAGAAGCAAAGAACCAATACATGAAAAATTTCAGGCTCATCAGGAATAATTATGATGTACAAAATTATCAAGGTTTTTGTTTTCATATAGATCACGTTAAATGTTTGCCCCTAAATCATCTTTCCCAGTCAGCATATTATTTGCATAAAAGAGTAGATGGTCGGCATGTGTTAGTTTAAATATACCAGACTATTTGCAATCATACTGGGAGGGTTTGCCCATGTTGATTCCACTAACCATTTGTGAGAGCAGTGGAAGACTAATTTAAAATAAATATGATGTTCCATTGGAATTATATTTAAAAACGAGAGGATGAAAATTTTTATTTAGTTAATCCTTGTATTTTTTTGGGGGGGGGGGGGATAGTAAAATTATACTTTTACTTTCAAATATTGGATTGTTACCGATGACTTTTATGGTGCTTAATGGGGCTTAGGTCTTCAACTAAAGATTGGCCACTGCCCTGGGGTCATGACTAGAATCTGAATCCTCTTGGATCAATGTTATACGCGTTTAGACTGTGTTTCATTTGGGTTGTGCCTGTTGCCATTGTTGAAATAACTTTAAAATATAAATATTGTTGTGCCAAATATTTTTATGAACAAAATTTTAATTTTAATTTACATGTTTTTCCTTTTTGTGGAGTTCTTTTCTTTGAATTGTAATTTCGAGTTTAATCAGTGATACCAAACTTGGAAGTGTTTAGGTAGGAGTTTACTTTAGTGCTTTGCACAAAAGTTCTTTCTTTGAATGTTATGGTGTAATAGAATTGTTTGATGAATCTAAATTTTAAAATTTATGTCTAGGATGGTGCTGGTCGTGTTGGAAAAATGCTTTTTGCCCGACAAGGAAAGAAATTTGATTATGATCTAAAACAGGTAAGAAATACTTACAATTGCGATGAACTTTAGAGTACTGGACATTTCCCAACTTACAGTATTCACTCACCTTTCTTTAATGCTGAGGTGCTATAGTTGCGGTTTGCGGGTGATCTTCTTATGGAGTTGGGTGCTGGAGTAGAGTTGGCAACTGCAGCTGTGCCGCACCTTTTTCTTCCTTTGGCTTGTGCAGCTAATGTGGCCAAGGTTTGAGCCTTTTTCTTATAACATAATGTATGACTTGTCAGTTTTACAATCTCTGATTCTTGTTTGTTTCTGATAGAATGTTGCTGCTGTAACATCAACATCAACTCGAACACCAATTTACAAAGCGTTTGCGAAAGGAGAAAACATTGGGGATGTGACAGCTAAAGGAGAATGTGTTGGCAATATTGCAGACTTGGTATGCTTGTCGAACTTCTTTCTTAAGATGATTGTACATTACAGGAATGTCAACATGGTACCACTGAACCATATGAGGACATTGGTCTAGTACTTGATATGGTATACATGTTGGTGTTAAATATAAAACATTCTACAGGGCTTGATTGGTATTGTCTACTTTCCTAGAACCATTCATGAATTAGTACATAGAAGCCATTCTAGAACCCTTTTGTTCTTTCCATAGGGATTATGTGGCCATGAAGTGAAATTGTTTCAGCCCATCTGATTTAATCAATCTAACTGTAATTGTGTGTGAAGTACACCTAGAATTATATCTATTTTGGTCCAGTTGTTCCTGCATTTGACATCAATTTGTTGGCTTTTGAAACTATTTATCTTTGGATGTCTTTTTGTGTACAATCATTCCTATTGATATAAGGTTGGCCGAGATAAAACTTGATTGTTATAACATAACGCTAAAGTGTGTAGAACTTGAGATAATATGTACATGTATGTGTTGTCTCCTGTAAAGGCTTTTGAAATATGCCAGTTGGACCTTTGTACGTGGTGGATCCAACATATGCAGAGCACAATGAATAAATCTGTTTTAAGTTTGTATGATTACTTTTACTATATGTGTCATTGATGCTACGAAATTATAAGTACCATTACCTCCATTATTACTAAATTTATTTTGCTAAAATTACAATGACATTACCACATTATCAACTCTTATCAACAATTTCCATCACTACTATATGTTTTCTACAATTAAGTACAATCTTGTATTCTTGTCTAGGATACCAAAGAAATAAAATTATATCCTACTTTGAAGTAAATTCTAATCTAAATAAATCCTCTAGATAATAAAAGGGACTAACAAGCCAGAGCCTGAGTCAAACTCCTAGGTCTTGTCTTATTTTGACCTGAACTGAGGCAAGAGAGATCTTATTTAACCTTTGTTCTTTCAGAAAATATAAGCTTTACATATCCAGAACATACCATATAGCGCTATGTATTTTAGCCATAATAAAATTAATAATTTTTTTGAATTGTCTCCATGTGTAATAAAAATTCCTGTGCATTAGGCATGTCCATCTCTGGCACATAGGCAATGTGGGTTGCAAAGTGTGTTTTTAAGTATCTATGCTTCTCAGAACAACATTTCTTGTGGTGTTCTATCTTAGGAGTAACGTTTCTGTTATACTGGGTGGGACTCCCAAATTGGGAAGTAGGTACTTCTGGTGTCCCTGGAAATACATCTCTCTGGTCATTTCTATTTCTCTGTCAAAATGTGGTCAGGGATGGGTTTGAAATTTGTTTTTGGGAAGATATTTTCTTTGGCTATTCATCTTTTCAATTTGTTTTCCCTTAAATTTATATATCTTCATTGAATTATAGTTTGGTTCTTTGTCATCATTTTCACCTTATAGAACCTTGACTTGGGATCTAACCTGTACGATGAACCTAAATGATTGGGAATTCATAGAGTTTTTGAACTTGTTGACTCCTATTAGTAGTATTGCCTTGACTCCATTCTGACGTGATAGAAGACCATTGGTTTATCCATGAGTCTGCTGTTCATAATCCAATTTTTGGTCCTTCTGAGATTCTTTGGTGTCCCGAGAGAAATTTCCTGCTTGGTTCATGGCTCATGTTAAAACCATTACTTGTGAATTGTGATATGCTTCAAATAAGGATGCCCTGTGTTTTCATTATATCCTCATTTTTGTGTGTTATGCAAAGTAGTAGGTGAATCGATTGAGTGTATCTGTTCGCAGGGCTCCTTCTCTTCACAAATTTGGAATAGGTTCTTGCTTGCTTTTGGTCTGGGGTAGGTTATTTTAAGAAACTGTTATTCATTGTTGAGTGAGGTATTTTTGGGGGTCGGAGTGAAGAAGAAAGCTTTTACTATTTCACATTAGGCAGTGTTATAGTCTATTTAGATTGCAGCATACGAATTTCTGATACAGAATGAGGAGATCAGTTTTATTTTGGGAATAGTGCTAAACCAATGGAATTTGTCACAGGATTAGAGTAGGAGATCTTGAATTCATATCCTTGCAATTGCAACCTCCAAGTATAAATTGAATTAGCCATGTTGAGCAGTAGTGGTGAAGAGAGGCTCAAATGTGAGGAGAGTGTTAGAATATAAAATAATTGTTGTCCCACTGCTCATTAGCTTAAGCCTTTGGTAATAGTAGTAAACCAGTGAAATTTATCGAGGAAAAAATTAGGTTTTTTGCCTCTTGTAGGTGTCTTTGGCTATCATTTTTGGGGTCTAACCCTTGATTTGGCTTGAGCTTTGTGTTTAGTGTAGCTTTGTTTTTTTTGTCTTTTTAGTTGGTTTTCCCTAAGTGGACGACTTGTCATCCCTTTTTTTGTACTTTCTTGGGTTTTGTAGAGAACGTGGTACCAACCTTCGAACCCAAGACCACTAGGGAGTTAGTGCAAGCGCACTTAACCACAAGGGCTTTTGTACTATTTTTTTCCTTTATTAACAGTTCTTTTTTTCTTTGCCTATTAAATTCTTGTTTCCTGTAGAAGAATAAGTTTTTAATTACTAAAGTTCTATTACTATGTCTATTTCATTATGCACTTTTATGCATGAATGTAATCATTTGAGGTTGATGTCTGTGAATTATTGCCCCATGAAGCTGGGAACTGGACTGAGCATATTGATCTCAAAAAGAAATCCATCATTAATTACTACATTTGGCCTCCTTTCATGTGGATATGTTCTCAGCTCCTATCAAGAGGTTTGAATGTGTACACTAGTGTAGATTGATTTGGTTTTGCATGTTTCCATGTTGCATTTGTTTAATGGAAGTTATTTGTTTCCAGGTTAAATCTGTAGTATTGCACACCTTGAACCGAGCAAGATTCAGTGTGGCAGTAGATGCCTTTCTTAAAACAGGTTAGCATTAATGTTCTACCCTAGATACCATTTTCCCTTGATGCATCCTTTTCTGTCATCCAGGATATTCGTAACAGCTATGCCTTAGTGTATTTTTCAGATATATATTGTAATTATGCATTTTTTTTCAACTTCTAGGGCGAGTTCCATCATTGCAAGAGGGAAACTTGAATGAAAACGTTTTCAGATTTCCCTGGTTGAAAGAGGGGCCTGTTGTTCTTGGTATGCTTGTGCAAAGATCTTGTTTTCTTTGTCCTTTTAATTCTGAATTGTGATCATCTTGTTTCTGGGTTCGACTTTTTTTTTTTCCTTTTTCCCTTCTGTTATCTTTTGCTTTTATTTACTTTTTTTTAATTTTCCATACTGGGTGGCAGGGCCAAGATTTAAAGATGCATTCCAAGAGCCAAATGTCTATCTTGCGATGGAGCCCCTCTTTGAGGTTGGCCCTCTTGGAGAGGGGTTGAATTTTGGAAATCAATCTCTCTCTCTCTCTCTCTCTCTCTCTCTCTCTCTCTCTCTATATATATATATATATATATAATTAATTTTGCATTCTTGTAATATTATCCTAATCTATCTATCTATCTCATTAGTATTGTTTTTCTTGATTGATGACAGAAAGAGAGATATGTTGTCACTTATAATCCAAAAAAAGGTAAAGTATACGCATTGTTCAAAGATCAAGCGAAGTCAGATGACATTCTAAAAGCGGCATTTCATGTGAGATGTTCAGCTTATTTATATGGTCTATTTGGTGTCTTGAAAGGTGTTTTCTTCATACAGGGGATTTAAGATGTTAAATCACTTTGCATTACAGGCACAGGTGCTTTTGCATTTCATGCATTTATCTTTTGACAGTCAGCATCTGTCTCAGAAGGAGAAGACAGCTGGATACTTAAACTTTGAGCCCACAGCTAAAGATCTGGAGGCGTGTATTGTTGAGTCATGTAAGATGGTCTCAACTTCATATGGGATTTTCAAGAGTAAAGCTGCAGAGCAGGTAATTGGTGTTCAATATTGGTAATTTTAATCATTTGTGACATTCAGTTGGCCAGTTTGGCAGGCTTATAGTACAAATGCTCACAGATTTACACCTTTGTCACGACTCATGATGTCTTGCCAAACAGTCTAAACATGTTATGTTGTGAGTCAATCCATCAGAACCATTGATAAGGTGGATACCTTTTTTACTTTATGGTCTAAGTTAATACTTTAACAACATAACATGCATAGTATTTGACAAGAGAATGTTACTGTCAACTTTAGCATCCTGAGATCTATTCAGTGATGCAGTGGATGTGGTTCAATTGTCTGTTTGCATAACTGGTTATTCACCTTGGAGTTTTATCCAAATGGACTGAAGGATTTTTTAGGTATAATTATTGCTTTATTTTAAGTGGTTTCTGGGCTTAGTATAAGCTTAATTGAAACAATTGTATTGTACCAAGATTTAAGTGGTTTCTAGGTATGATTTATAATTCATATTTTGAGTTGTATCCAATTGCATTGCTGTTGTAGGTGTTGCATTAGATAAGGATATAAGGATATTGGTTTTCCATTTGGAAACAGCCAGCTTAAGGTTTCTTCTTTGTTACAATGAACACCTTAAAAACCATTTGGTATTTTTCCTCAAAAATATTACAGTGGACGCCCAGCCTAGGTAGAAAATTACAGAGGCAGCCTAAGTATTTGGACTGCATACACTTTTCCATTTTAGTTCTATGTGTGTAAGGATATATGTATGACATTTGTTATTGATGTTATTTCGGTGATTTTATATATATATATATATATATATATATATATATCTCTTTTTAAATCAGAAAGTCACTTGAAAAGATTATACTTATCTTTTTATTTTATTTTATTTTAACATGGTTATAATCTATCTTCCTGTAGGGGTGGATGATGTCAGAAGCACATCTTAATCCTGGCCGAGCTCGTCTTATCAAGTGATTAATTTGGACAATATGCTACTTAATTTCCCTGCAAAGGCAACATATAAAGTATGGACAGCTTTAATACTTGTTACAAACATACAAACAGAAGATGCAAAAGAGGGGTTAAAGGGGCTTGTCACCACAATATCATATCACTGGGACCATGGGAACCATTTGTCTCATTACGCCTGTCGGATCTAGATCGAGCTTTGCTCGGTGGAACGAAGACTTAAAACGAAGATGACATGGTGTAGTTTATAAGGTGTAGAAATGATTGGCAAGTAGATGATGGATTAATGCACAGGGGACGACATTGTAGAGTTCTCTTCTCTCTGTAGAGTTTGCCCTGAGTTTTGCTTTTTAGTTATAGTTTTTTTTTGTTCCCTTTGTTTCATTTTTGTCACGTTTGGCCTTGTCAATATATGTATGGTGCAGGTGCAGAAGAAAGAAACCCATTGAATCCTTGTATAAATATAAATGAATGAATTTTTAGTTTGTCCATTACTGCAGAGTTGATAATAATAGCCACTTTTTTTCATTGAACGACAGTCACTGTTATTTTTCTTTCTGCGGTTGTAGAATTATGTGAAAACTGGACTTCTCTGTGCTTTCTCTTCTCTTCCTTCTCAGGAAACATGTCATCCACTCAATTCAATTGTGTTTTGTTTTGCCATGTAAAATGTAATGAAGAAGCATTTTATTCCGTTAATCTAATTCTAATTCTAGTTCCAAAATGAGGAAAGGAAGGAAGAGGACATCCTCTTTGTTGATTTGAGTCACATCGCTGTCTGCCACTGCCTCTCTCTCTCTCTCTCTCTCTCTGACATGGTGCATGTGTGTATGTTTGAGCAGCATCGTCTCGTCTTGTAAATAACCGCATTCTATTATTATTTATGAGTGAGTTCCTCTTTCTTCGCTGCTAAATGAACTTTTCAATATGCACTCTAAAGTTACTTCTACTCGCCAGGTAAAAGCCAAAAACAAAAGATTCTGTTGCTTTTGTTTTTTACCTGCAAATTTGCAATGGTTTGCTATACATATTTGCAATACGTGTTAGTTTTTCTCTTGAATTCGTTCCATGTAGTAGTTTTGAAGATGCATTTCCAGTGCGCGGCCAGCTATTAAATATGGCTCACAAGATCATGGGGCTCTTAAATGTAGAGTTGTAAAATTGCGTTCTGTTTAATAAGTTTTTTTCATGTTTGTTTTCACAGCATCTCCACAAGTGCATACATTGGTTTAACTCAAAACTCACTAACATAAAGCATCTTCAAGGGAGATGTTAAATTCAACGCGACACTTTTAGCATATAGAAAAAATAGATGAGACACACTTTAACCGAAATGTTAAATCCTATGTGGAATAACATTTATCTCTCTTCTTGTTAGTTTTAGTTGTTTGACATTATGATGTTATTTTATTATTTTATTATTATTTTTCAATTAATATGCATATATTGTAGTAAATCAATAAACAATATGTGATAAAATAATATTTCAATTTGACATATTGAGTGGAATATAAAATTCTATTATATGTCAAATTGCTACATAAGCCATCAAATTCAAATTTAATATTTGATATTTGACATCTCCTTTATAAAATTAGGGACGGTCTTACGTTCAAGCTAATATGAGGACTCGATTTTTTTATAGTCCAATATTAATACTCAGCCCACTTAAGCACACTCCCACACATCCCCATCCCAGTGATCCCACCCACAGAAAATCTCTTCTTCTTTTTTCTTTCGCAACCCCACAAGTCTGGCACTGGCAGTAAGTAAAACAAAAACTAACCCCACATTAATACTCAGCCCTTTTCAAAAAAATACTCATTCCTAGAGAACATCCTTTACCTTTTCTAGTATACAGAAACGCCAATTGATATAAGTCAAAATTGTTTAGTCTTTTGATTATCTACATTTCATTTTGGTTTTATCTAACGAATGTGTTTTTGTTGTTGATACATTTTAGATAACCAAAAAACTCAAATTTCAACACCTTTTTTTTTTTTGGTAACGATAACCTACAATATGAACAATTGCAATCATTAAATACATTGTTGGATATCATTACTAATGTAATACATCCTTAACGTAGAAAACTTCAAGGACCGTTTGGTTCAAGTTTTATAAGCTTGGGATGGATTTGAAATTATATTCCCATGTTTGGAAGGTATAATTTTGGGAATGCAATTATAGACTCATGGGTATGGACTTCCCATGTAGGGGGAAGTTCATACCCTTGACTGAACTTGGGATATTTTCCCTCCACTTGTGGGGAGGAGGGGGAGACATTTAATGCAAGTTTTTGGGACAAATTTACCCTTGTTATAATTTGCATTCCAATGTTTGGTAAGCATTTAATGTAATTTTTTTAAGGGTATTGTTGGAAAACTAAACAATTTGTCATTCCTAATAATGCACAAACCAAACATGGAAATGGGAGAAAATGGTCTTTCTTAATCCTTATTTCCCAACGTTCCTAAATATGAAAATAAATATCTTTCATTCCCATCTTATAGAATTAAACATAGGAAGTTCATTCCCAGGAAGTTTAATCGCTAACCAAACCAGCCCTCAATGTTCCACGATAGTAGAGGGCATAAGTTGGACTAAGAGATGCATATGCGTAATGAAAGAAGGTAAGAGATGCATCATGCATGTGAACAAAGCACAGAGCACTTAATAGGTGGTCAGATGTGGTCAGATATGATCAGAGGTGTCTAAAACTTTAAAACTATACGTAGAATTAATGATGCATGTGATGTGGAACAGAACATGTATAAATTTTCCATATACAAGTTACAATTTCACAAGCTGTTTATTTTTTAATTCATGTTATGTACTGTTGTTTGTAATTTTGTGTGCGACGGAACGGAGGGGAGAGGGGACGGGGCAGTGAATGTGAAACTGAATTGGATGGCTGGTCTGAGACTCTGAGACTCTGAGACTCTGAGGTCTCGTCTTGTCTCAAATCTTTGTTTGGGTGTTGTCTTTTAATATGCAATATCTTTTTCTTCTTTTTGGCATTGATCGAGGCATTATTAATTATACTTTTTTGCTTTTCCTTTTCATTTGTTTTTGTATTTTCTTATCTCTGTTTCTGTACCAAAGAACATTCCTACACCACAAACAATGTGCATCGAAACAAAAAGTGGCTGCCTTTTCTTGCTGTTTTTTCTTTACTTTAATATCACGTACGTACCATTTTTCTTATTTTTCTTTTGCTCAAAACAATTGAAGCATTTTGCATTTAGCTAGCAAATCTATGAGAATGTTATCAACCTTATCTTCTCGTTTCTATTTTTCCATTCTTTTCATGACAAGTTTTATTTTTCTTATACTTAAAATAATGTTATTAATGCATCACGCAAGTTAGTTTTTATTTACCAGCCTAGTTTTTGCTTTCCTTATACTTAAAATAATGTTAATAATGTTATTAATGCACGTTTATATTTATTAATATTATGTCTTAAAAAAATATACTCATCACCCATTTATTTTATAATATATAACTTAACAGCACTGTGATATTACAGCCACAAAATTTCTCCCATAGCATTGTAATAAAGGAGCATCACATATCAACGGCCCTAGCACAATCAATGTAAAAGGACCTTAATTTGCGGACCAATACTTTCAAATTCAAACCTCAATAACACTCTAGCCGTCGTGTATATAAAAAAACCTCATTTCTTCCTTACTTTAGGAGAAACAAAAGAGCACCACACACATAGAAAAGGGAAGCTATATAAAGAAATAAAGATAAATATGGCTCCGATGGCTTCTTAATTCCTTGCAACATGCAACATAGATTTTCGTGTATATATAACACAATGAAACAATAGTACACTCTAATCCAAAGTTTTGGGAGAAAATAACAAAATTCAACACATTGTTTTGTCAGCATCGATCTTGAAATACTTTAACCTTTTTTTTATAAAAAATTCAAGTGATGGCCTAAAATATAAGGGGTAAATAAGTTTCTTACACTTGGGCCAAAAAAAAAAAGGAGTTTCTTAAACACACATTAGGTGCTATGGGGGTTCGAATCTAAGACCACTGATATGCAAATGAAGGCTCTTTACAAGAAATTTCAATTTGGTCGCTGATAAAATAATTTAGCTAAATTGATAATTGTATTTTCTCAGTGACCAAATTGAAATTTCATATAAAACACGCAAAAATGTATTTAACTCTCTCTCTCTCTCTCATACACACACTATCAACGTGCCATGGGTTCGAAAACAAAAATTAGTTACTTCTTAGAGGGTAGTAGTTAATACATTGATTATTTTTTTTAATATGAAACTCATCAAACTTTGAAATGGAATAAATTTTTAACTCACAAGGCCAAGATCCATTGTTAAAAGAAATCAAGGTTCATATAGTTCTAACAAACATGAACAAAAATTATAACCGCTAGCAAGACCCATGGTTAATATATCTCTTCTTTCTTTCCCTTTTTTTTTTCTTCCTTTGTCAGCTGGATTCTTAGGTATTAGTTACTAGAAAATATAACACATATAATATAAGTCCTCTTTCAATACTGGACAAGAACATGAACTAGCCACAACTCACTGCTAAAACCCAATTTTCAAAAACTACATTGCATAATCACCAATGCTATTCCATATATATATATATAAAGAAAACTTACGAAAAATATCAAAGAGGACAAAATTATAAAATAAAAGAGAAAAAGACAGGGTAAATTAAATATGATAATCAGTAATATAAGCTAACTACAGATAGAGTTAAGCACAAACTGAAAGAGGATGATGAGAGAGATGGTACGTAATTAATTTTTTAATTGATATTAAGCAGGTGGGGGTGGGGGTGGTAGGGGATTCTTCTTGGCAAGATTGTGTTTGTTGTTGTGCATCCAAACCTTGAGAACTCTTCTCTTGACCCCAATCTCTTGGCAGAAGTTTTGTACCACAGAGTCTTCTTGCTTCTGAATCTTCCACCCAACTTTCTCTGCAAAGTTGAACATTTTTTCCTTCTGCTCCTGTGTAAACTTTGTCCTGAACCTTTTCTTTGCTAGCTGTGCTGCTGCTGGCCTGCCCACAGCCCCACCACCATCATGCTCCTCCTGTTCATCAGACTCTGAAGGGATGGCCCCCATCCCCATCCCCATTCCCATTCCCATTCCCATTCCCATGTTGTAAGACATTATCATCTGGTGGGGTGCTGCTGTTCTTGATGAGGGCATTGTATGGTACCCTAAGCCCTCTGGGGGGGCTGCTAGTAAATTCTTGTGATGGCCAGGGCCTAATAGGAACTTCCTGCTTCCAACCCCAACCCTGTTGATAGTATGATGAAAGTTATGATCCCAAGAGGAGGGGGAGGGCTGCTGCTCACCTTCTACTTCTTTTCTGTGGAAGTTTCTGTGACAGTTGCAGGCTGAGCAGTTGAGAGCTTCAATAGTGCCTTCTTCTCCACTGGGCATGAATTCACCACACCCATCAGTTGCAGTCCCTCCCATGGCTGCTGCATGGTTCTTGAGGCACTCTTTGTACCTCACCCCCACTTTCTTACAGCTGTAGGGCACAATGTTCACATGCTCCTCCTCCTCATGATGAGGATGAGAATGGGGGTGATGGTGATGATGATCTAGGCTTGTGGGCATGGAAGAGCCATTAGTGTTGGAGGGGTTTTGATTTTGGGGCACTGCTGAGGAGGGAATCAAATTGGAATGGTTGTGGGGCACTACTGTTGCTGCTGCTGCTGCTGCTGCTGCAGGGTCATGATGATGATGATTATGATGGATCATGTGCCCATGCCCATGCCCACCACCATAGGAACTATTTATTGGGATTGGGATCTCCCCAGCTTCTTGACTTGAAAGTTCCATTATATAATCAGTCCTAGCTAGATCTTTCTCTTTTTCCTCTAGGTATTATTTTAATGATTTGGGTCTTGTTTGTTTGGTAATTGGAGACCAAAAGAGAAGGAACAAGAGAGAGAATTAGGAGGCTTGGCTTGAACTTGAATGATTAGAACTAAAAAGTGGTTAGTTTTTGGCTCCTCAAATACCTAGGAGTTTAATTTTTTGACAATTATGCTCTCTAGCTTTTAGTGAAGCAAA
This sequence comes from Prunus mume, assembly GCF_029339155.1. Lineage (NCBI taxonomy): Eukaryota > Viridiplantae > Streptophyta > Magnoliopsida > Rosales > Rosaceae > Prunus > Prunus mume. The sequence goes on along the minus strand of NC_142699.1, from coordinate 348,530 downwards.
CAAAATGGAGAGGGGAGAGAAGAGGGGAAAGAAAGTTTGAACTCTGGGATATGGGGCCTCCTCCTAGGGCTAATATTAAATCCTTTTGATCAAAGTGCCAATTAAAAGGTCATCAGCCACCTCAACTTTGAATATACATGTCCATATATATATATATATATATATATATACATATACATATATCATCAGCTGATCTCAACTTAGAAGGAAAGAGAAAGAACAAGCAAATACTAGTGTACTGCACCCAGAAAGTTGGAAACCAATCTAAGCAAATCAAACCACCTTTTCTCTATAGACTCAACATATCTCTATCATTTGAAAGAGATACACATAGTGGGGGGGAGGAGGGAGGGAGTGAAGGGGGGGTCACCACTCAAAGACTTCCCAAGAAGGAAAATGATGGTTGGAAAATTAATTAGAAGATGAGACAAAGCTAGTAGAGAAGTAAACCTATTTTTTCTTTCTTCCTTTTGGATCCCACTAGAAATAGAAATCGAAAAAGAAAGAAGGAAACAGCAGCAGGATGAACACGCCAACTTCCCTTTGAGAATCTTGCTCATGAGCTTAAACAGTAGCAAACAGCACCTTCCGTTTCCATAGCAGATTAAAGCCAAACGAAGAGGATGTAAGAAAGAGGAGACAGTCTTTGGCTAAAAATGGGGGAGAGAAACAAATCATGAATTACTATTGGACAAAAGAAAAAAGAGTAAACTGATTGATTAATTTAGGGAGCTGAGTTAGTGAGTGGTGAAGAGAAGAGAGGAATATGAGAAGAGGAAGAGGAGATAGTCAGAGGGATAGAGAGAAAGAGAATAGGTAGCTAATGGCTTAGCTAGCTAGAGTGCTAGAACCTAGTTTTGGAGGTGGGTTTTAGCTAGTGAAGCACTAAATATTAATATCAGCTTACACACAGCTACAGTGACTTGTGATGAGGGGCCCAAATAAGAGAGAGAGAGAGAGAGAGAGAGAGAGAGAGAGCAGTGCTTTTTTTACAGACAAAGAGGAATACACAGTGAGTTTTTGGAGAAGCGAGTTCAAAGGGCACCCCAAAACCAAAAAAAGAAAAGAAAAAAGTGGGGTGCTTGCTTAAAGCATTGCTTGCACTATCAGGCAAGTTTACGCCACCTAGAGAGCAGTGTGTGTCAGAGAGTGGAGAGGAGGACAAAGGAAGCCAGAATACAATGCCAAGGAGAGAGAAGAGAGAGAGAGAGAGAGAACCAAAAGGAATTATGAAAAGTAATGTTGCATGCCCAAGGGAAAATTAGCAAAAATCTTCCTCTTGATATTGTATAGTTGTATTTTTATATTATGAGTATGCTGGACTTGAATTAACAAATCGCTTGAACATTCTTTTTCCTGCCTATGGTCTTCAGTCTTCACACTCTCAAATGCAGCTCCTAATCAAGATCCAATAATTATTACTTTGAGTATATATAGCATGATTAATTAATGACATGGCATGACATCTTTGAGGATTAATGAAGCTGCATAATATATTAATATATATAAGTGTACAAAATCATGCATACAACTGCTACTGCCCCCTACTGTTGGGTTCGGCTGCATGCAACAATTTGGCTACTTACAAAAAAAAAAAAAAAAATCAAGTGTCCTCATTCACCCTTGTGAGTTAAAAGAAAGTATCATGCTACTCATGTGAACCATTTATTATCAAATTATCTGAATTAGAGAAATGTTTGGAGAGCCTTACTTTGTTTCGTATTCCTTAACTAGCTAGCAAAAACTAAAATGAAGTTTTCTCACAGTAGATACATATTCTTAAGCTTCTTATACATTCATTTGTTTGAATATCTGAATTTTTCATGAATGAGGCCGAGTAGATAGGAAAGAATTGTGCTTTAAGCAAGCCTAATCGCTAAGCAAAAGGATTAGTGCTCAAGTTAGGTTAAAGTCTTCTATAAAAAGAGGTTACAAGGTAATGATAACAATTTGTTTCAAAATATTAGTTTTTTTCAAGTGCTAATGATGAGATGTTCGCAATTTATACAATATTTTGATCTATGCTTTAGGCTAAATAGAGAACGTCACCTAATCCTAATTTTGTAGAACGTAATATTCACTTATCAAACTTATGTATAGTATGTTTATTGTCATACTCTGAATTTAAACCACGTAGACAAAAACTAATTTAATAACAACATTTCTTGCTAAACTTTAATGTGGGTATATTCATGATCACAAGTGTTGTTGTATCATGCATCAAATAAGGGATTACTCAATACGGCAATGATGTCCCCTTGGAAAACAGAGATCATGACAATGCCAAATCAATTCATACAGATTCATCACAATCACATGAAATATGAGAGAGAGAGAGAATAGTTCAACTATCTAATCCAACAGTCATGTATACCACGAATCTTAGCAGTATGATTACTTTAGAGTTTGATATTAATGAATCCTAGTAAAAGTGGTCATCTGAATTTTAGTAATATATATATATATATATATATATTTATAATGCATGGAATAGCCAATGTCTGGTATAGTTTTCCTAGAGTGCCCTCAGCAAATAGCCCATATCTTTCTGCACCTTATTAAGAACCACAAAAACATGTTTTAGATTTCGTAGTAACTCAAAACAGTTGTTACATTTACATGGTTGAGAGTTGAGAGTGAGAGTGAGAGTTGAGAGAGTGCTAGAAATTACCACAATGTTGTTGTCCGGTAAAGTTTTTCTTTACACATTCTGCACTGCAGGGAGAAATTATATATCTTTTATATTTAAAAAATTTAAACTTTATTCAAATCACTTTATTCTTTTATTATCTCTCCTTTATTCCAATATCGACACCACATTTAAGTCCTTTATCTATCTTTAGCTTTTTGTTTTTATGTTTGTTTGTCTCTTTTTCTAGTAATTCTTTGTTGCTCTTCGTTCAGTCTTTGAATTGCATACTCCTCTCTCTCTCTCTCTCTCTCTCTCTCTCACACACACACACACAACTTTAACCCGCATGACTTGAACTGCATGTTTGGTTCAGTCCAAAAGGGAAAAAACAAACAAACAGAAGAACAATATATATCATACATTCTTAATTAGATACACAAACACAAAGTAGCCTATAGCGAGCTAATTTTGCATAGCATTTTCAATTATAAAATGGGACTTTTAGTATATTATTTTAAACCCTAGTTGCTGATAATCATATAAAATTGACTTTTTCATTCTGTTCTGTGGGAATTGAATGTGAGAGAGAGTGTGTGTGTTTGAGAGAGAGAGAGAGAGAGAGAGAGAGAGAGAGAGAAAAAAAGGAAGGATTAATTATGTACTGCCGGGAGAATGGGCCACAAAAATAAATGGTATTGATGACACATGATGCAGCTTGATCACAATTTTCAAGATGCCTCTCAGAGCCCAAAAATTCTCTTTTTCTTTTTAATCGGGAAAAAACAAAATTTGATTCCATCCATCTCCATCAGTCACTCAGTCACCGCTGCCCTAATTCTCTTTTTTGCGTGTCTACTTATATTTACTTTATTTTCTGCCATTTTTGGAACCCAATTAAAATAAAACTGTAGATAGGGTAGTTGGATGGAGCATGTGATTCCATGCCATTTACATTCTTTTTTGGCTTTTCATATAAAGAAACAAAAGATAAATCATTTTTAAGGATTTATTCTAATAATATTCACTTTATTTATTTTGTCAAATGAAGACTAAAACTTTTTGGTCTAGTAAAAGCAAATTATATTCTTGGTCAACTAGATTGGATGTTATATTCATATATATCATAATAAGAGAGAGATACCAGCTTTAAAGCTCTGTTCTAATAATCTCATCTCACCCACTCCTCCTTCCAAAGGTGCAGAGCCTGCCTTGGCCCTTGTCTTAGGAAACCAAATCTTCCTTTAAGAGGCAATCATATTCATTTTAAGAATCAAATTGCCAAGTTTTGCTTCTTTCCTTTTTCCTCTCTCCCTTTCGGTTCTCCGCTTACAACAAACTTGCTTCGCTTTATCCATTAATTTATTAGAGCATACCTTTGATATTTTTTTATTTTTTTTTGGGTCTTTTCCTTTCACTTATATATATATATATAATATAAGTTGCCAAATAATCTGATCAATTCAATTGCAAATTCAACAAAGGTGGCTTACATGGCTTACATTACATATATGATTTTCGATTGAGGCTCTAAAGATATATGAACCAACTATCTATTAGTCTAGTGATATTTCTCTTTATCAATATTAAAGACTTAAATCAAGAAACAAGTAGGAGACAATGCATATAACGGTTATATTTGACACAAGTGCTGTAAACAATCATTCATTTAGGTGAATTATTGAGCCATATATATATATATATATATATATATATATATATATATAACATTGTTATTCCTCAATTATCAATTATCCCTCGATTTAAGTTCTTCATATTGTTTAGGCTTTTTTTGGTTTTCAATTAGCTATATTTTTGAAAACCCAAGGGTAGCTAAACACATGTTATGTCTGCCCTAGTAATAGATTGAATGGTAAGAGTGCAAAGGTGACCACCACCAGTATATAATGGTATCATTCTTGCTAACTTCATAAATACTCATGCACACACACCTGTTTTTTTTGTTCTTGCTTCTTTCCCTTCCTTTCTTCTTTGTAAGGATATGTTATCATTTTCATTCTTGTAAAGCATAGCAGCCGGCTTTAATGTGTTTGGTTCCCTTTGGGGCAGAAATAGCGATTTCTTTTCTTTTACTGTCAGGATCCAAAACAGGCAGGCAGGCCATCATTCTATATATACATATCTCATTTCCTACTCATGCTGTTTATGACCAAATTTTCCCAAATTTTTCTTTTTCTGATCTATTCACATTTCTTAGACCAACCGCATTTATTGTTTTCATGCCTATGCCTTGATTCACTTCTACCCTAAACGACATGTGATGCACATAAAGGCATTGACAACTACTCAAACACACAATTCATTCTAATATTATAGCTTTTGCTTCAAAGTCAGCTAGTTCTTCCACAATAATTTCAATTCTTCTATTGCATTTGCACTGTTTTTGAAAATAGTATGGTAGAAATTAGGCCCTCCACCTATATATGAACAATTGGCAATATATGGATCGAGAGGCTGGAGACCTTTTAAAGAATTATGTAAGCCTTCGCATTTTTAATGTGGGATAAACTCTCAACACAGTGGCACTCAATCAAAGATATGAAAAAGCTAATTACGAAAGGGAACTGTTATTGGCAATCCAAAAAAATCATCATGGCATACGTGTTTTCCAGGGGAGCTCAAATGTAATATAATCCTTAATTGGAGTGTCTTACCAGAGTCCACAGTTGCTTAAAATTGTGGCGATTAAATAACTGGCGCATGTGTTTCCAGTTTGAATTGAAGCCTGAGTTCAGTTGTGTATAGGCTGTCTGTCTAGATCTGCACTTGAGAGTGGCTTAGTTGTCCGCCTACATATACATATAATGGCATCTTTGTAGGTTGCTTTCAGCAACAACATATGGAAGAGAGATATGTATGGGTAATCATAATCATTCCCTTTCTTTTCTTTTCTTCTTTTCTTTTAGTTGCCTTTGGGAGCTTGGGGGGATCAGAGGCGTGACATAAAATTGTAGGCAGATTTCCATACTTTGGTAAGCATCTGAAAAGTTGATTAATTTCCATTCCAAGCTTTAAGCATGTGTGTGTGCTTTCTGTGGTTAAATTAATTTATATTCAGTGGTTTGATTTGAACACTGGGTAGGCATAGTGCTTTCTGTTTTTTCAGGGCCCTACCCTTATCGATCGTAGAATCAACAGCACATTTACTTTGTTTTAATCTGCGCTTTGACATATAAAAGGAAAAGACTATCTAGCTAGCCGTTGGGAACATTCCCACCACTTTATAAGTTTTGTCTGGACTTAAGACCCAGAGGCCACGTATGTATGAAGGGACCAAATTAAAGCTATGTCTTGGGGGTAAGGGGGTAAGGCATAAGATTCAAAGCAATCTAACTGACAAAACACTATTATACGGTACCTTCCCTTTTACAAAGCCCGTTAGTATCCACCTGCTTCCTTCCCAAGTTCCCAACCCCACCACCTTCTAATGTATGATTGAGAGAATGTGATAAGGGTGGGAAGAGGGGGAGAAAAGCAGAAAAAAGAAGAAGAAGCAAATTGCATTGAATTCCCTTCAACTACTACAACTTTTTATTTTGTTTATGCATTGATATTTCCATATTTATGTTTTTACTTATTGGTTCATATATGTACTTCAACTTGTCTAAAGAATTTCAAATGATAAAAAATATCATTCAGACCATGCAAATGAAGAAGAAGCAAATGGCATCTCCCCAGGGTTTAGGGTTGAGAGAATTTCAAAAGAAGAAGAAGCAAATGGCAGTTTTTTTATTTGCTACTTGAAAGGCATCGGACCATGCATGGCAGTTTGCACGCAGAAAGTACCTCTCCCCAGTCTCATATGGCTGATGATGCATCATGCATGGTGCATGTACATTACATGTTTGTGTAGTCTTCACTCTACAGGTGCAGATTCAAGAAATTAATAAGCACTTGGACACCTATCATTTATTATTAACTTTATTATTTGACTTTGAGGTATACAACACAAGCAATTGCGTACATGACTTGTGTGACTCTGAGTAAAACAATAAGATGAAGTGGCGTGTAAGAAAACACCAATGAGTTATATATCTGCAATTTTCAGGAAAATGTTCGTGTTTGCTGGATACAGTGACTTTCCCCCACTGTCTTCTCACACAAGCAGGGGAAGATTCGGCTCCTCAATTTAAAATAGTCACACCGCACAGCAACCCTCGTGACCTTGTGTAGTAATTGTTGAACCAATGTCGAAAGATAATCACCTCCTTTTCTTTTATTTGTAAGCTTTAACTTTTTATTTACTTGCGAATTGGGTCCATAAACTATTTGTAGCCGAACATACGTCGACATCATATTGTAAATCACATCTCTAATCTCTAATAAAGTGCGAACATACATCGACATCATATTGTAAATCACATCTCTAATCTCTAATAAAGTGGATTGTCGACTATGAATGTACTACCCAAATGTAGCTTGACTAACATCTTGATCTTGTTTAATGAGAGGCAAAGTGCTGAGGTATCCATTCTCAACTCTGCCCCTCGTGTAAAGGGGGATTTGAAAAACATTTTTTATTTTCCTCAATTAAAAAAATATGTACGATCATTGATATTTAATATTTTGATGTTTTCAGACCCTTGAAGTGAACTGATAAATAAATATAAAAAACCTCATTTTGTTTGCACAACCTATAAAACTAGCCAACATCAAACTTGATATAATCACCTATTGTATCTTAGATCACTCACTTTCTAACTAAAAGAAACGACTCACCATTCTGCTGTGTCACCATTTTGCTCTCAAGCCCTTCACTACTTTGATTATAATGCATTAAATGGCGGCAGCACCTTATGATCAAAGGCATAAGGTACACGAGTTTAAATTACAATATGCAATCATAATCACATATAAAGGGCAACTGTGAATTGTGCTGGTACAAAACCAAATTCTCCCAGAAGGTATGTTCAGATGTTTCAAACTGTTTGGTCATACAGAATTTGAGGTAAAAGCCCAAGGACAAGAGTTTATATGGATCATGCTACAATTACAATCAAAGTAAATGCAGAGGAAGGACCTGCCTTATGGCTACAATAAGCAACCATCTAGCGTACACATTTGTAAGGAAAATTAGACCTCATATACATTCTGTAACCGGTAACTGAGGATCCAATTCATTTATACCTACAATAACCAAAATACAGCTCTCAACCCAATATATTTCTTTTCTGCATGTATTGGATCAAATTCATTTAGATCTCAGTCATTCTGTCCCTTGATATTTTCTTGATTATGAAGACATGTTTCCTTTGTCATATTTGTGTCCAAAAAGCATTTGAAAAAGAGAGTTGCCACGATTGAACCCAATAACAAAGCTCTAGCCTTTGAGGAACATATTTCTGAACTCATCATTGGATTTTGGTTTTTCTTCACCTTGTTCTTCAGTTTTTGGTTTATTTGCAGTCTGACCAAGTGCAAGGACATTCCTGGGAATTGCAAATGTGTTCCTACCCCTCAGTTGCACATTGTCGCTTCCGCGGTTATGACTAGGCTGCAGTGCCTGATGTGCCCTAGGTCCATTGGAGGTCTCAGCAGATTCTCTAGACTCAGATCCCCTGCCTGCACCAGTTTAACTTCATAAGTGAAAAAAGTATTCGACAGAACAAGCAAGCATTATGACCACAAGCAGAAAGGAAGTTCAAAAATATTTCTCTCATCAGATCAAGAATTTTGAAAACGATGGAACAATATAAGCACAACATATAGGACAGCTTGAAATATTCACATACAGAAAATTTAGGCAGCCACCTTTGGAAATGCAGAAAGTTTTATTATATTCGTTCTCAACAAAAGTGGATATTGTCTCTAAGGTTTCCTTTTTTCCTCAAGTATAAAGCAAGGCTTGAAGACTATTATATCCAGTTAGGTTTTAGACTTCAATTTTTTCATGATATCCTGTGTACTGGGTTTCAGCTTTCGCCCACTTTTGAAAAAATTATAATAATTATCCACAAAAGAAAAAAAATTGAAAGCCACTTGCAAACCAGCAGACAGATACTCTCCTTTGTGAACAAGGTTTTAGTGTAAATGAGCAAGCATTAAATATAATCAAACCCCTAAACAACGTATTGAATCCATTCCAAAGGTGCAAATTAGCTTAAATGTTAACTCCACGTGTATCATACATGAGACCTTTTTTCAAGTCTGAGTTTCATACCAGAGACTTGGGAATCCGTCCCTAAGAATTGAAGATTTTATGAATATTAACAATTCAGTTCAACTCAACTAGTTCGAGATTTGCGACATTCAAACCGAGCAAAATTTGATGAATAACTATTTTATTCCATTCATCAGGTACACAATATAAAATGTATGATAAAATTAAGTATGCATTAGAGTCTATTCCATATAAATACTCGAATTCAACCTCAAGTAATTTTTATAAATGCATCAATTTGATTTAGATTCTGCATGTGTGCACAAAGAGTTATGCAGAAAACAATCCATTTGGCCTACCATGTTCTTTTTTCCCATGCTTTGGATCTGATCGTGCAATGCTCAGCTTCTTCCCAAGAAGCATCTGCTTATTTTTTGCTACAGCTGCAACGAGGTGTGCATCATCTGAGAAATCCACGTATGCCAGTCCCTTCACAAGTTCAAGGAAAATATAAATTCAGAACCTTCTAGACACAGATAAAAAAAAGCAAAGTACAATGAAGTCAAATTTTTTATGTAAAAAACAGACATTATTCTGTGTTTGCCACGATAAGCAAGGTAATTTTAATCAAAAAGTGAAAGGCACAGAATGATAATCCTCATACATTTGATTCTGTCAATTTAATCCATTCTAAAATAAATGCGACCATATCGACAATGCACTTTTCACTTCTGATTCATGCACCATGTCCAATAATCCCCCATTCTGATAGATAGATCAAATAAAGTTCATGTATGAAAGATATTTACGACAACCCCAGAGGATTGTTCCCCAAAAAATCAGGCCAGATTCCTTTCACAAAGGTGTCACAGACATAATTACTAGAGAACACTCATGTGCATCATACAACAGGAATGCTTCCTTACTAAATTGAATAGGAAGCTTGAACCCTGTATACCAGATGAATACCTGGCATACAATCAAATGAAACAGAATATTACACCAGCCTTCTTTATAAGCTATTAACACTAGCCCCAGCCAACCGCCCCAAATCTCACATTTTTACTTTTTTTTGTAAATCTTGTAATCTGAGTCACAACAGTGCCCCTTAAATTAAAATAAAAAAGAATTCAGTCCCCACCCTCTCTTCCTCAATCAAAGGGGCATGCCTCTGCTGCAGAGGCCACTTGCTGCTGCCATGGCACCATGGCTTTTTTAAGTTTCAAGGACTACAATCCGGGGCTAGTGGCATCAGGAAAAGGATGAGTCTATGGCTTTATAGGTAAAGTTGTGGGGTTTTTGGGGTCAGAACAGGTTTGGTTGAGAGAATGATAAAACAGGCCTATACACTTTTCTACTAGTTGTAACATTGGAATTAGATCAAAGCCACTACCACAGCACAAAAAACATAATTAGATCTTTTTATTCCTAGAATCAAATTAGTCCATCATTACTAAAAAGAAGACAAAATTTCTTCAGATCCAGAACGTAGTTATATGTCAGGATTATTTCATTGTCAGTCATTCTCTATATATATAAAATTATGACTCTAAAGTGTCTTCCCAAATAGCCCTAAATGATCAGAGATAGTTGTTGTCAACTTCAGCTTCAATATCAATCCTCTTATGCCTCCAAACCATTAAACCATTCAAGGCCCCAACCTATCTATGAACCTTTAGACCACTCCTCACCACCAGATCATTAAATTCTTGACATTAGCCACTTCTAGCATCCCGCGTATGATAGTAGAAGATGCCTAAATTGTCCTAGGTCAACTATTCTTATCAACCAGCCTTTTAGAGATACTGAAAATGAAAATGGATTTGCACGCAACTATAAAGAAAAGATGGTCCCGTGCTTTTTTGACGGCAGCACACTAACATTATACATGTTAGCCAAGTTACTACCCTAGTGTCAGCATAACTTTTATATCTGTGTATGTGTTTTAAGACTCTTGTTAATGCATGATAGCATGACATTTGTAGCAAAGTGCTAAATTATAGTACATCCAGTACAAATACTCAACCCAAAGGACAACACACAGATAGGAAAAAAAAATTAAACTGACGGGAGAGAGAGAGAGAGACCCTTGACTTTCCACTGAACTTGTCATGCAGTAATCTAATAGCAACCACTCCCCCAACATCACTGAAGAATTGACGCAGATGTTCATCATTTGCCTGCAAAATACCAACAGTTTTCTAAGATCACACATGTGCGTTAAAAAGAAGAGAATGATAAGGGATACTGGGGGCGTATACTTGCCTTAAGGTTAATATTTGATACAAATGCAGTGCACTGGTCAGCATATACTTTTGTTTTCTCTGGAACACGCTCTTTCATCTGTTGCTCATTTTGTATGTCCGGTTTGTCACCCTTGGGTTTGATCTTTTCCACTGTTCGTTCACCTGGGTTCAGAACATCAGAATCCTTCCCATGTGCTTTCTTTGGCTTTTGAGATGCATCTTTCTGCCTTTTTGCTGGATAATGTTCATCAGGTATCTCTGAAACTTGCTTTCTCTTGTCACGAACATTCTTCTTGGAAGAATTCTCCCCCTCTTCTGTCAATTTGGACTCTTGCTGTGACCTAAATAATTGAAGCTCTTCCAGGCGAGGAGTGACCTAAAAAGAGGAGCAGAAGTCAAGTATATCTATTCAATTAACAAGGCAAAACATATGCATACTTACTCAAATTGAACCAAATAGGATACAAGATATAGAAGCACTAGAACTGGTATACTCACTTTTGATAGAGGAAACATCCATTCCATCATTTTAATATGATGAATAGTTTGTTATTGATTAGGTGACAAATCTCCATTAAGATTACCTAAGTTGAGAACATCGCAAAAACCTTATGAAGCACAACCCTCAGCATGATTTTCATAGTACAGTTCTTTTGACAACCTTTCCAACTTTATTTTATCGTCTGTGACCCATAATAAAGGAACATAAAGTAGAAAAATTACCTTCACATTCACATAGACTAAATGATTTAAATTTCCATACAACATTCAATTCGTATGCGCAAAAGAGAGAAAATGTACCTTCTGTACTGCACGGTCAAAATCATCCAACGAACCAAACTCCCTCTCAAAGCGTAACCATGAGTAGCAGATGTCCTGAATTATTCTGTTTTTTAGGGAGGGAAGGCATCATCTAATTCCACATGTATTATGTAGCAAGTGAACAAACTTCTATATAATTAAAAAACACAAACAGACAACATCTAATAGAACCTTAAAACAACATTATTTCCACATCATAAATTAAACAAACAATGTCTCAAGGTAGTTAGATTTTGTAATGAAACTACATGTCAACTATATGAGTCGGTATAAATGCACACAGAATGCGAACAACTACTATCAAAAGACAAGGCCTTTTAGGAAGGAAGCAGGTATGCAAGACTGATATAATTTACTAGACATTCCACCGAATCACTTAATAACATAATTCAAATATAAGTTCCAAAATTTTCAATTAATGAGTGCTTTTGTTTCCTTTTCCAGAAACTTTATTTTATGTTGTTTTGTCTTTTTTGGCGCTGAATTTCAGGTGCAGTAAGATAATTTTACTCGGATACGTTGTGTACTAAAAAGTTATAAACACCAGATTTCTTGCATTGACTCAAACTAGAAGCGAATTTTTAAAACATGGGAATGAAATACATTATCTAGTGTTCAACATGGAAGAAATTGTATTCTCATCACATGTACCTATCAAGAGAAAAGACTTCTTTAGTTTGAAAAAATCATTGATTGTAGAACCTGGTTCTGAAAATTCTAGAACATACTTTAGTTGAAAGAACTGGCTTTCATTCGTATTGAGGCTCTGGGATGGTGTTCTGTTTGTTGGTCTAGGTTTTCTCTTTCAGCTTTTGTGTTTTTTCTGTTGTCTTAGGTGTTTCATGGACTACTTATCCATGCATCTTGTAATTCCTTTTGTTTTCTTTTAATAAAACTTTGTGTTTATTAACAGAAACAAATAAAAATAATTGGCCGATGAACGCTAATGTAAATGTAAAGTTGAAGCCATATGATCCAAATACACTTGAGGGCTTTAAACCCCAAAAGGCTTACAGTCAAATTCTACACCACACATTGTGGCTGGGAAAGAGGGGAGAATGTTGAAAATTTGATACACCATAGGTTGAACAAATTTGGAAACTGATACCCATCTAGTCTAATCTCATTGCCTGCTACAAAACAACCAAGATACTATATTTGATTTCTCTACTAAATATTTGAATAGGATTATGGAAGAGGAACAGAGTGTATCATACTCAAACTACAATGCACACAGATCAGAACCCAAAAACTAGCCCATGAAAAAAGAACTATTAAGCTGAGTAAACTAGGTTTGATTGGAAGATATAGACGAGGAAAGAAGACCTTACCTCTGAACCAGTTCCTGGAAATCTTTTACTGTAGCATCTCCTATATAGAGACCGGGCTTCACTCACATGGCCCAATTCAGCTTCCATTGTTATATAACCTTGCCAGGCTTCCAGCATTGAACCACTAACAGAACAAACAAAAAATTAAGCATCATACAAGAAAAGAAAAGAAAAAAAAAACAAAAAGAAGGAAAAAAAAAAAACACTAACAACAATCATGCCAAGGTAACAATCCAGATTTAGGAATGCCAGAATGGCCAGACCATATCTTAAGTAAACTTTCCCACACTCCACGAGCTGCCTGTAAGTCCTTATGCAGATTTAGCTCTAGACGGGCCCAATAAGCATGCAAACGTAACAAACCATCCGTGTTCTTCAGGTATTGTGAAAAGTATTCTGATGCATTCTGAAAGTATAAATTGTTAGAATTTCCATGAGTGCGAACAATACTTTCTTTCTCTAAAATGCAAAAAGCCTTCAAAGTCCTTAGCAGAATCCTAACAGCATATAGATTGTATTGTTCAGGACCACACCTTCAGGACTCCTAAATTACATAGCAATAAACAACCAGAAGATCACTTTGAATTTTTTAGGTCATCTACTTAAAATTGACATAATCAGAATTGTGGGCTCAAATAGGCTGAATATACGTAGGAATATTTGTAGCCAGAATAAAGAACAACTAGTGTTTTTGACAGAGAGCCTAGATTCCACACAACAAAAAATAAGTTCAATAATCAATAATTAGGTCATTACGTGAACAAGATTGACATAGTTAGATTTGTGGGCTCAGAAAAGCTGAATATGCACAGGAACATTTGTAGCCAACATAAAAGACTAATAAAAAAAGAGTTCAATAACCAACAATTAGGCATTACACAAACAAGATACTCTGACGTATGTATATATGTAGTTTTATATACACACATAAAAGGCCAAATTGTAATATATTTAATATAATAAAACTATTTTACCCTCTCTTTTTTCTTTTCTTTCTTTCTTATGCTCCTATTTCTGAAACTCAGGAAGCCTAACGTTTTTACTTGTTTTGCAGAATTGGATTCCAGAATCCCACATCACTCCTTCAAATGAGATTTCAGAAACCTCCGGAATCCATCATTCACATTCTAGTGTTTGAGAATGTTGGGAGTGGAAATGATTTCATCAGGGTACCAATGGAATTTTACTTTTTGTAAGAATAAACATTAGAGTATAATTATCATTGTGATTTATTATGAAGTTAAAACTAGGGAATGGGAATAAGAAACCCACCTCTTCTTTTAGGAATGCAAAACCTCCATTTGTGGGTTTTCGATACCCGTCAAAAAGGCAAACCCAATCAATTTCCAAACATGGGAAAGGGATCTAATATCCATTCTCAAAGCGACAGAACTGGGAATCACACACTACCTTGAATCTTCAAATGTATTATCACATAGGAGAAGAGTTACAAGACCATTCTCTCCTTTACAATCTATTACAGTTCGCTTCAAATTTGCCACGGAGAAGCAAATTCACATGGATTCACAAGTTACCTCAACAATTAAAGAAAAATACAAACAATTTTCCACTTGTAATTCCCTTCTATATAAAAAGTATCACTAATAAAACTACGCCTTGGTAGTTAGAAGGATAAGAAATTCCACATATACTTTATTTAAGTGAAAGATATTAAAGCTTCACAAAGGTCAAGTAGTGAATGCTTTTGCCATCCAGCATGACAGACAACAAATGTGACTCCGAATTTTTTTCCCTGGACACAATCAATGTGACTGCTCACCCTTTAATAATACCCGTTTGACACTGTTACATTCTTACTAAATGAGCCGAAAGAAGAAGAAAAAAAAGTACAAAAAAAAAAAGCTGATGTAGTTCTAGCTCAAAACCATGAATTGTCGTAGAATATGTAATATATTATATATTCTACATGTAGAATAGCATTTTCTGTATGTTTATCTTAATTAATGTACACATATATCAAGTTCAGATGTGACTTCCCTTGATTTCTTTTTTTTGCTTTCCTTCGTTCGATAGATTACATACTGATAATGTTTTTATTTATAATAGAAACAAACTAAGAATATTAATAGGACTTCAATCGATTCGAGCGTGGTCACACATATATTTGTACAAATATATAACACCTCATTTTTTATATATATATTCAAATTACAAGGTCACAACTGAAATCCCGCCCTGCACAATCCCATTTAATTCAAAAGACCAACACATACTATGTATTTGCAAATTGGTAATTGTGGTGTTTAATTCCTAACTACTTTTCCTTATAATCTTCACGCTGAATATTAGCAAAATGAAGTGCTTGTTTACGTAAGAAAAAGATAGTAACACACCTGAAAGGTTTCCCTTATTAATGAATAATCCAAGACGCTCTCTCCTTCAACAGGGCATGAGATTCTTCTTCTTAAGCCATCTATGCGGGTGAGGTACAAATCCAGGAACTAAAAAATCGTAGTTCAATAAACGAACATATTCAGAAAAACATTGAACATAAATTCCGAAGACAGACAGACAAATCAAATATAGGAATTTATGTACCTCATCGAGGGTTAGAATGCATTGCAGGGACTTCTCAAACACCTGAAAAATGAGCAATAATTTATAATTTGGCAGACCACTTTTTCACAAGAAATCAGAATGGACTTTGGACACTATATAATTCTCAAAACATAATTTTTATTGGTTCTTTTTATGTTTTTTCACTTCTGGTTTGGTAAAGGCATCCCACTGGAGTCATTGTGAAAGTTGAACTTAATTACTCGTTGTAGAATATATTGATAGAGATTAAGTCTGATGAGAAGCAAATTCTGTAATTACCATTCATCACAATCAGAGTCCAAGACTGTCATTCATCCCTCACTGTAATCAGAGCTCAAAATCAACCCCGCCCTTCTTTACCGTAATACATTGTGATCACAAGAAATTAAATATGTATCGTGTAGATGGAAATTTTGGATAGAAAAGGAAATTAACATAATAGCAACATCAGGAATACCTTTCTAAAGCTTTGAGGAAAATACCATCGGACAAACTTTGCCTTCATATTTTCTCATTGAATTAGAGCTTTTACATAAAAAGATGGATGGTAGAGAACACCAAAAAGGCCAAATGCAGGGGGCAAAAATAGGTAAGACAGACTTGATTATGGACAACAAAGGTTCACATATCTAGAAGTTAATGTGGCCCAGTCAGTTTACCAATTTACAGAAAGAAAAAAAAAAGCAAGTTGGTGTACTCTGAGTAACTGTTCAGAGCTAGTTCTTTCCTTTGCTTGGGCATTTTCTTTTAAAACAACTAGACAGCTAAATACATGATGCATGATTTGTAGAGGAGACCACAGCTTCAAAGATGTATTCATGTCTGATGCAACTTAATAACCAATTTAAAAACAAGTTTGCAACAAGTAATTAACAACCAAATTAGAAACAATCAAACATAAGTCAATAAAAGAATGCTCTCGCCAAACAAAACTGAAATCTAAAACGTACAGCAGCAATCTCTTTCTCAGAAGCATGCCCACGCTCCAAGGAAAGCAAATATCGGACCCAAAGCTCTCCAACACAGGGGCAATTCTTCACAGCCCTGGAATACACATTGGTTATAATACTTCCAACCTGAAAAGGTAACATAAAACATTAATTACTTAACCAGCAGAGAGTTGCCCTCAAAACAGAAAATATATAATAAGAAATGAACAAGGAAAAAAACCTTTAATGTTTTATCCAAATAGCGAGTATAATCAAGCCAGAGATAGCTGGATATAGGAAATTCGGTAATAGCGCGTTCATACAACATCTGAACCCGGGCTGGATCTCCAGAAGACTGTTCAAATTTCAAGTAGTTCTGCAGAACAGAATAAATTATTCTTTCCATAAACCGCAAACTTCACGCATGAAGTAAATAAATATATTGGGGGAATCACAATGACAATCCTATACAAAAGAAAGGAAAAAAGAAGGCAGAAAATACTAACAGTAAGTTCAAACAAGACAAGGATGCAAGGATATCAGAAGCCAAAATGGCCAATAAAAAGGAAAAATACAATGCCATTTCTAACATAAATACTTCTTTATTCCAAAATTCTAGGAAGTACTAATTTGAAATGATACATACCATGAAATTTTGAAGTTTTTCTGAGTCAGACATATCCTGCCTACAAATCTGTTCTTCAAGATGAACACGAGCATTATACATTTCCAACGCCTTTTTGTATGCTGAGGCAACATGGGATGAAATCCCATCCAGGTCACTTGAGCCAGCATTAAGAATGTTCCCTTGTTCCACCTCCCATGCCTTGTAATCCAAAAGTGTTGACCTCATATTAACATGGGGAACTGACAACTGACGGTGGAATATAGTACGGATGCGCTGAATCTGCTTGTCTCTTGCCTGTGATGTGAGAAGCATTTCTTATCTATAGATCTCCAAAAATTATTTAAGTATCTAAAAGCAGCAACCAAAAGACAACCATAACAACATATGAATAATAAATAACTGGTAAGCGATCAAAGCAATAAAACTTGTTGGGGCATTCAAATCAACACATATATGACAGCGATGCATCATTTTTAAGTTTGCAGGTAGAATTTGAACTTTACTTCTAATTTTTTTTTTTATAACTAAAAACAATCATTTATTTATTTCAAGCAGAAGGTTAAAGGTTAAATCTGAAGTGCAATACACCAAATACCTAAACCGCATTGAATTATGAAAGCGCAGTTGTCAATAGTCTGCTCAAGGATAAAATTTTGTGTACCCTCGCTCTATTAGAACCACCCACCACACAAAAATTATGTTCCCTCCCATTGTTTTGGCATTATCTGGCTCAGCTTCAACTTTTTTGCTTTCCTCTACTCAACTCAACAAGGTGAATCAGAACTATGAGTCCTTTTCTTTTTTTTGTTTTAGGTTTTTTTTATCTCTGTTTTGTTGTTGGGACTTGCTTTATCTTTAGTTTCTAAGAAATGTTAATTTTAACTGAAAAAACCAAGCTGTATAAATGTTTAAGGAAACTACAATATAACTTAGTTATCATATAACTCTGTTCAGAATTACAATTATATGCTTTATTCTTAAAGGGGTGAACAACATAAATAACTTCTCTGGTTTTTTTTTTCCCCTAAAAGAAACATAATTTTATTAAAGTAGGGCAACTAATTACAAAGAGTGAATAAGGAATCCACAATCCGGGAAGGAACAATTAACAAGAAAGTACAATTCAAAAAATGTAAAATAGAACATGCTCAATAAACGAATAAGCATAATCTTAAAATCAGCCGAAACCGATGCCCATAGAGTTGCCCAGAACCTCACTCTATCCCAAAGTTCATCTACCCCCGCACCCTTATAATCCTCAAAGATTCTTCTATTGTGCTCCATCCAAATGTTCCAGAAAACTGCCAACAACAAACAACCCTATAATGGTTTGGCCTTCTTGCCCCAAAGCCCCAAACTTAGTACTCATAAGCTCAAAGCATCCTTTTGGAATAACCCAGTTAGCTTTAAAGAAAACAATACAACACATCAAAGAACCGTAAAAACAGTGCTAAATGGCCCTCTTCCCATGCATTAAAAAAAAGCTTCAGGAAATTCTTATTCTCCTCCAAAGTATTCTGAATTTTTCTTCAACATTCTTCAAGATTTCTACTATTTATTTTCTTTCACTCCAAACAACCTGTAGGCTTTTTGTTGTTCCCTAACAGGTATTAAAATAAGAGATCTGAATCATAACTAAAATTAGATACTGATCCACATATTTACATCTGTATGACTTAACCATTAAAATATCACAAGCCTACTCGTAATATTAACATGTAAATTTGAAGCAAAGCAAAAAGATATTGGCAAAAAAGAAAAGATCACATAGAAATGTTGAACAATGAGACTAAAAAAAGTCAAACATGGAGTTCAGATCAGATTGTAGTCTCTCTCTCGTTTTTACTAGGAAACAAAAACTTCTGTGAAAAAAGAAAAATGTAATACATGAAAAGACAGCCAAGATGTCCAATTTACCACTACAAACCTGATTATCAGTCTCATCAGTAGCATCAAATATAGCTTGCTCAAATTTCCTGTAGGCTTCCCATAGTTTACTGCCTTCAGAAACATGCAAACCAGCTGCAGTAAGAGCGCGTTCAAATAGATCCTTGCCTTCAAAATACCAGCAGGTGAACATTCTCTCACTGAGGGATCATTTTCTTGAACAAAATCTAAGTAGTCACGCCAAAGAGAGATGGACTGCAGTTGAAGGTAATAAAGTTAACTGTCGATACTCCAAACAAGCAATTCTTTGATTATTAACAACAGAAAAAGATGAGCTACAAGTAATCCGATAATCAAGCTTCAGTCTTGGAAAAAGTTGCAAAGCATTACACATTTGATTGTGACAAAAAGCACAGATAATAGAAACCTTTTGCAGAGATATTGAGGCAAGTTATACGCAAGCAAAACAGAAACATTGCTGGTATGGTATTATTCTGCTCTAATTGAAGGAAATGGATGGCATCCTATTTCATTTCATAGTTAATATTGTTTCTTTTGCTTCTCATTGTCATTTTTCACCCATAAACTGTCCAAAAGTAATATAAATATGACATGACATATTAAGATATAAGAATTTTTAAATTGCATATGTTCTGGAAGACAGGAGCATGACAAACCAGATACTCAAAGACTCCTCGCTCATAAAGCTTTTCAATAGCAGGAAAAGCATCAGACCTGCAAAGTGGAGAAAATAGAGTGATCTCAAATCAAACAATAATATAAAAAGAAAAATAAGCGACCAAAACAGGCACTACTTTTTCTTTTCTGTTTCCATTGTTGTTGTTTTTAATATGAAGAGCACTAAGGCTAATATAAGTGCATTGATAAAGAAAGGAGAGTACCCAGTGGACAGAGAAGCTTCGTCCTTAGCCCAATCCTGCCACATAGAAGGGGTTAACGGAAACAGCTCATTCATAGCTTCCCTTGCTTGCCTCAGCTTTTCAATGTCAGCTATCTGCCTTATAATCTTTATGTACTACAGCAATAACAATAAGAATTCCAATTCAGGTTTTTTACTCGGCAACCAAACAGAGGGTAATCATATAACAATGCATAGCCAAAGAAGAAAAAATAAAACAGATAATAGAAATTCACAAGTGTAAATACTTGGACATGAGCATCGTAGTTGCCAGGGTTGGTGGAGAGCTCGGCTTCTAGGGTTTGGAGCTGCAGGTTTTTCTGGGCTTGGTCTCCGTCGTCTGAGCCAGAATCAGAGTCGGAATCAGAGGAGCTAGGGTCTTGGTCAGGGAGGTCGGGCATGGGTTGGTCTCCATTGTTGTCATCTTCAGAAGTAAGAGTCTTTGATTGAGGGTTTAGGGTTTCTTCTTCCATGAACTCCGTTGGTATTCGTTTTTTCTTTATTTCTTCCACTGAGACCAAATTGTAAGCTTTTTACTTGTACGCGCAGGGATGGGGATACTGCCTATTAGTATTATTGGGAGGGATGCTCTCTCTGGAGTTTCTGTGAAAATCGGCAAAACTTCACCCACTTTTCAAACCGCCACAAAAGCTTAAAGCGCATAAATTAAAATTATACACAAATGAAAAATGAAGAGCCTAGAAAATGTTCGAAGTTTTTTTTTAAATTTATTTTGGGTGCTAATTTCCCCATTTTATATGCTCCCTTCTGGTTCCCACTTTCTTTTGTTCATTTACACTCCTTTTTATTTTTTAACGATACTGTTTTAAAAGTATTAAAAGTTAAAAGAGAATATAAATAAACAAAAAAGAGTGAAAAAATCAACCTTTTTTTATTTTAATAAAAGCAATATCAAGAAGAGAGTAAAATTGAACCTAAGAACAGGTGCAGAGGTAAATTACAAGCCTCGTAAAAAAAATTATTTTAATGCAAGTGATATATGAAGGGGAATTCAAATAAGGTAGGGAGCTGATTAAAAAATAACAAAAATAATTAAAATGTATTGAAAAAATAAAGTGTAAATAAACAAAATAAAAGTGCAAAAATCAACTTTTCGAATAGAATACTTAACCTTAAATACTTGAACTACAAATCTCTTTAGAAAACAAAATTTTCAAGTTCTTATCAAAATCCGTTATGTAATATAGTCCACCTTTTTCTTAGTAGTAATAAAAAGGTTGATAATTTTTAAAAAATAATTGAAAAATATGAAATGATATAAAAATAGTAATAAATTTAAAAAATGTTATAACTCCTTATTACATTACAAAACCCCCTACATGAGAAATACATTAGAAATTCTATATCGGTGATACTTCCATTTAAAATTTACCGTTAAAAAAGAGATCAAACTAAGATAAAGAAAATATATAATTTTATTAGATCTCAGATCACGCATTACAAAAACTTAATTTGATTCACTCCCATCCAAAGTCATCAACACAAAGATAATTCTTATACATATTGATATATAGGTAACTTGGAAATCATGCGACCTTGGCAGCCTTGATATCCGCATCATCATCAGAAGTAGTGTGTTGAGCAATGTCGATGAGCTTAGGCTGCCTTTTCTTCTCCGCAGCAAACTTTGGCACCGTAATTCTGAGCACCCCGTCCTCAAGATGAGCCTTGATCTGATCCACGTCAGCATTCGCAGGCAGCCTGAACTGCCTCCAGAACTTGCCATTTGTCCTCTCAGCTCTGTGCCACTTGTCACCCTCCCCTTGTTTCTCCATCTTCCTTTCTCCGCTGATCCTGAGCACCCTGTTCTCCTCCACCTCTATCTTCACGTCCTCCTTCTTCATCCCCGGAATGTCCAATGTGATCACGTGCGCAGTGGCCGTCTCCTTCCAGTCGGCACGTGCCAAAGCGAGCGTGTCTTGGAGGGCGGCGGCGGAGACGTCTCTGGGGATGGTGAAGGGGGTTTGTTCGAGAATTCTGAAGGGGTCATCGGTCATGTCCCATAGACTTAGTGATGATGGTCTTGTTGGGTATGGAACTAAGGCATGGGTTTTGATGGTGGTGGCCATGAGCATGAGGAGGAGGCCTAAGAAGGCCACCATCCTCATCACTATCCTCCTAGGCATGGTGATGGTTCTGGTGAGGAAGGAAATTAAATAAATAGGAGGAATGGAATCCGATGGTACTAAACTAATTAATCGAGACTAGGCTGGCTTTGATGGGAAATGGGTGGTTTTGTTTGTAATTCTTTCTGATGGGGAATAAGAAAGTGCAAGGGTGGATTTATATAGGATGGGATTTGATAGGTTCAGTTCAGGGTTTATGTCTGCATGTCTGTCTGGATTCTTCTTTCTTGTGACTTTCATGGAGAAACAGAGAACAATCTAGGAGGGTCTAGAGATAGAAAAGCAGAGATTTTGGGAATGTTCCAGAAAGAGAAAGAAGCAACCCTCATATTACACGTGGCGTTTGGAACAGACAAAGAAAAGCAAGCGATCTTCTATCCGTTGTTGAATTGGGTAACTTTATTTTTCTGAGCAAAACAAAACAAAACAAAACAAAACAAATTGGAAACGAAGTGTCATGCACCTTAATAAAGATTCTATCCATGACCACAATATTTTGATGAGATTGAACAAAGATTGTCAATAGATTCCACTTGTGTAGTGAAGTGATAGGAGGGAGCTAGCTAGCGTGAGGATGCATGGATGACTTTACATCGATGAAACCAGTATTGGAGCAAGCCAGGAACAACAAAAGAGCGTCTATGTATTCAATCCCAGCAGTGTCTTGGGATCTTCATTCTATGGACAGGTTGGACCAACGTTTGACCATAAAGATAGAGAAAGTACAGGTCACCATAAAAGCCCCTAGGTATACACAGATCCAAAAAGTTCTCTTGTTCATCCTCCGGCCGTTTATCTCCATTTCATCTTGATACATATTTAGTGTTAGTTCCACTCTCTCCGCCGCCTGTGATGAACCAACATACAAATTATGATGATTATTATTTTGTCCAAACCAACATACAAATAATAGGCGATGTTATACCCTTGGATTGTGTGGTCGTAAAACATCCGACCAAAAACGGGCGATGAACCCTTGACCTTCCTGCACCAAAACACATACAAAGTTAGAAGACACAAAGGAAGCTCATAATCAGGGATGGGTGGATGAGATTTGAATCATATTCACCACATAAGGAGGGTCCCAATCCGGGTTGAAACGAGGGTTGATTTGCCTGACGATGCTAATAGGGTACTTGATGGCCCTCGTTTCCTTGGTGGATACCTAGAGCGATAAATGCAAGTGGCACACTCACAATAACATCCAGTGAACTCCAAACTATTCCCTTGGCAAACTGGGCATTTCTCCAATAGCCCATAAAACAGCATCGCTTGGCTGCCACAAACAATTATAAGTTGTAAACAAAATTAGTTACTCGAGTACATATTCCAAATAACAAGTTTGAAAAGATCCAAATAAATAAAAGAAAATAAAAACCAGCTCACCATCTTCGGAGAAGAGCATCATCAGAGCCAGACAAATCTTGGTCATTAGCTTCCAAGAATTCACGTACTTGTTCAATTGACAGCTCCGCCTTTACTGATTCTGAGAATTCCTTAAAATTAGTAGCCATATCTTGTCTTTGGTGGTCGAGGATGTCAACTGCAGGGAGTCGGTCCACCTGATCGTGAGAGAAGGAGAAGAGAGGGATGAAAGAAGAAGGAAGCGACAAAATACTCTAAACAAAATAAAAGGGGTGTGCATTATAGGACCAACTTATTCAATAGAAAATTAGACAAGCTTGATAGATATTCATACATTGCAACAATTTTTAAATTTGAGCAGTCTTTGAATCAAATATATTTCTAAAAGATCAAGTGTTGCATGAGTTAAAATTCATAGGGTCTTTGAATCCAGCAGTTAAATTCATACCGTAGTTCTTGCTCTTCGATTTCTCATGTTTGCAGCCATCAGAAACCCCAGAGTTTGTGTTGGCTGGTCTTGTTTGACCTGGCTTGCAGTAGTTTATTATGCGATTAACGATCAGATATGGATAAAGGGCAACAAAACTTCATACATACATGCACTACTGCATGATCGATCCTCAGATTATGTATAGATAGAGCAAAACCATATCAAATCAAATTCAAAATGATGTACAAATCAACAAATACCATTTTTCCAATTGAAACAAGCATCAATCACCCAAAATAAATCCAATACACCCAAATCCCAAATAAATCAAACCCAAGCCACAAAAAAGAAAAACAACAACAACAATTAAAAACAAAACTAACCGAGAACCTACGTCGTCACTGTGCAAAAGCCGTGGGTGATTTCACAATCTTTCACATTCAAACACTGGTTTAAGTCGGGAATTGGGATCGGATCAGATCTAACCTAAAAGGTATTATTGATTTTTTATATAAATGTTTTATCATTCTCTACATTTTACTTTATATATATTATTATATTGAAAGAAATAGAACGAGAAAAACTACAGAAGCAAATTTGTTTTATTTTCTCTAAAGAATTGATTTGAATATAAGAATTGAAAACAATCAAAATGCATGAAATCTTTTTCACACTATAAAAGAAAAGGGCGTTTTTGGCGTTTACTATTTTAACTATTTTAACTTCAAGTTGGATTGTTGCGTTTACTATTACTAATTTATTGGCAAAAAAAAAAATTTCAAACTTATTGACGTGGGAATTTTTTTAAAAAATCTAATATAGGAGAAACCTAAATTGACTCTACACCCTCAAATCATATCCTCAAATTCAAACACAAACCCTTAAATCATATCCTCAAATTCAATACAAACCCTAAATCAAATCCTCAAATCATATCCGCAAATTAATTTTCTAGACGTTTTAAAATTTATTTTACCTACAAGTTTTGTCCCCAAAAAAAAAAATTTATTGTGGAATTAAATAGGGAAGCCAAAATTATAGCGCGCGCTCAACTTAGTGATGTATGGGCCTTCGGTATGCTCGGGGCCTCGGAAGAGCGCGTGATCTGCAATATAACAAAGGCTCGGTAAGACCTAGAGCATCGGTGTGGTACTGGCGAAGGCTCTCCGATGCTTAAGTAAGTACTGATTTAGTAAGCTTAAACTGACATATCAATAGGCAGTATGCCGTAAGTTCTGATTACCTTCATTTTGGGGAATTGTACTCCTTTTATAAGTCTTGGGATGTGTGCTTGTTGTGTAGATTTTCGATGTGGGACTGTAGACATCGATTGTGGGCCTGCCACGTGTCCTGGAGAAGGAGGTTGCCCTAATCGAGGAATCGGTAGGTTGGGTGCCAAAAGCCACCATGGTTAGGCACAATCTTTGTCCACGTGTCTGGCCCTTATTAGCTGTTCGTTTTGGGTATAAACAAGTGGTCTTTTAATTTTTGTTTGTTTCTGGCCTATGTGGTTTTCAAATGTACTCCTAGATCTAGCTGACTCAAGGTATAATTAAGGATCAGTTCTACAGGGCAAAGCCTATTGCTCATTACATAAATGCACATGGTTTTGGGCAGGGTTATTATAACAATCATGATTATGGATATTATAATCTCAATGGAACATGTTCCTACAATGCAACAACAGATCCTTACAATCATCGGCGGTACCACCCTAATTACTATGAACCGACAGCGCCACTACTGAGTTTTCCACAGTCACCACCACGGAGTGAAATTCAACCGTTTTATGATCCGAACATCCAATGCACCATCATGTGATCAACTAATGAAATTAAAATGCCAAGGAGTTTTAAATTCTAACTAATGCTCTACATATATTATATATATGACGCCCACTACATATAAAATGCGGGCTATGAGTTTTGGTTTTTCATTGGTTTAGTTTGCTTTACGATTCTCTGATTTTTAAAGGAGAACGTTGAATATTTTTGAATGGAGTTGTTCTACATATACCAACATAGATATGGTATGGATAAACTTTTATAGGTGAAATTAATACTGGATAAAGATTGCTCATGCAATTCCTTCGTCCATACATATAATATAAGAATTGAATATAGAGTTTTGATCATGATGAATTAATTATCTATAGGCAATTTCTTAAGCAATATGCATTTTGTGAAGGGCTAGCTCTTCAGGAAGACAATGGCCCCCAAATATAATGCAAATCTATAGGATAAGCTTGGGCAATCCGATCATGGACCTCACTTTCAATACTTTCACTGCGCAGTTGGGCTCATCGTTATTGTGGCTCCCAAAATCTACCAAATCATTTCATTAGTCTCATTTTTTTTAATTTATAAATTACGATCCCACAAGAGATATCCAAAGAGAACAAGTTATTAAGAATTACATAATTTACAACAAAATTAGGCAGAAAAGTGTTATCAATCTTTAGTAAGGAGGACCGGATTCAAACTTGTAGTTGAAGATTGGTTTTGGAATTTTTCCATTTCCAATGTTCTTACAATTTGTATGAAATGAAAAAAAAAATTCCCCTACCATGTAAAAAAAAAGTGTTTAACTCGAAATATAGGCATCTTGTGGGATTCTTAAAAAAAAAAAAAAAAAGAAGTTATTTACCATTCATAATTGCTCTATATTTGTTAAGAATGTGGATTTTCCTTACCAGCTGATAGTGAAGTCCAATAGTTTGTTTTTGTATTGTGATGCATGGTATTCTTTTTCTTAACAGATTTTGTAAGATTTGAACGATGGCACACTTGATGCACCTCTTGCTTCCAATTTTCTCTAATTGTATGACTCTTTTGTGAAAGTTTTAATGAAGTTTTCACCTTGATTAAAAAAAAAACAAATATGGATTACTCGATCAATTTCATTAAGTAATAATTTCTTCTTTTGCTCGTTACTAAATCAAATACCTCATCTTCGTACTCAAATCTCTCTCAATGTTTTAACTTCCTTTTATAGCTAACAATATTAATATGATCAATAAAAGCCGCTAATAATATCAATATGAAATTGTTTGTGTTGTACTATGTAAGTTACTACGTAATAGTCCGACTTTGTGGTTAAAGTAATTTTTTAAAAATATCCAAAATATTTTATATTTACAGAGTATCGCCGAGCGGCTATCCGTTTGAAGCTTCTATCTGCAAAGTATAGCCTTGCGGCTATACCCTTTTCAATATAGCCGCACGGCTATACTTTTGAAATTTTCTATTTACAGAGTATTACCGCGCGGCGATACTTTTGATAATTTCTATATGCAGAGTGTAGCCGCGCGGCGATACTTTCCATTTACAATCTATGCCCCTGGAAAAGTATAGCCGCCGTACGTTTAAAATAACACTTTACAAAGTATAGCCGCGCGGCCAAAAGTATATAGGATGGGGTTTGATTATTCTTCTTTGTTGTGATTTTCATGGAGAAACAGAGATCAATCTAGGAGGGTCTCAAGATAGAAAAGCAGAGATTTTGGGAATGTTCCAGAAAGAAAAAGAAACAACCCTCATATTACACGTGGCGTTTGGATCAGACAAAGAAAAGCAAGCAACCTTCTGTGTCTGTTGTTGAGGAGAGACAAAACAAGAGAGAGAGAGAGAGAGAGAGAGAGAGAGAGAGAGAGAGAGGTAGATAGCGGGGTAAATATGGGTTTGAGGTACCTTCAAGTCTCATGCATTATGTAAATAGGTAGACAATCGTCTATCCAGTTTTCAATTGGTTCATATATATATATATATATATATATGAGATCCATAAGAGTTTTGGGATCTTCATTCTATGGACAGGTTGGACCAAAGTTTGACCAAAAAGATAAAGAAACAGGTCACCATAAAAACCCCTACGTATACATAGATCCAAAAAGTTCTCTT
This sequence comes from Prunus mume, assembly GCF_029339155.1. Taxonomy (NCBI): domain Eukaryota; kingdom Viridiplantae; phylum Streptophyta; class Magnoliopsida; order Rosales; family Rosaceae; genus Prunus; species Prunus mume. Next base: position 320,618 of record NC_142699.1, on the reverse strand, counting down.
GTACATACTCTGGCCATTGGAAATTTCTATTTACATAGTATAGCCGGCGGCTATACTTTTGAAAATTTCTACTTACAGCGTATAGCCGACTGGCTATACTTCTATATCTACACCGTATAGCCGGACGGCTCTACTGTTGAAATTTTCTGACAGAGTACAGCCGGTCAGCTATACTTCTGAAAATTATATCTACAGAGTATAGCCGCTCGGCGATACGTTTGAAAATTTCTATCTCCAGAGTATCGCCGCCCGGCTATACTGTTGAAAAATCTATCACCCCAGTATAGCCGCGCGGCGATACCGTTGACAATTCTATGAACCGAGTATAGCCGGACGGCTATACGGTTGAAAAAAATATATAAACGCTCTTACAAGCCCCTTAATTTATCTTCCTATTTTAATTTCCAAGTTATATTTCATTTTCTTGATTGATTTTGGCAAAATAGGGTGCTTATATTTCATTTTTGGATTATTGTTTTTGCAGTGTTGTGAGAAATTGGATACCAGTTCCTCTGGATGGCACAAGACCATGACCAAAGTTTTGAGCAAAATCAAGGGTACGTACGTGTGTGTATATATATATATACATAGATTATTATATATTTCTTCTTTGAATCAATTCCACAAGTTCTGTTGCATTGCTTGAATTCATGATCTGCACAACTGATTTTACTTTAATTAATCTTAATCACCAAATTCATGTCTTACACCATTGATGCACAAGCCGGGATTGCACATGTTTCGGGGACAATTGATCCGGACACCCTTATGAAGTTATTAGCTCAATCATGTAACATGAATGTGTGAAAAATCTCAGAATACCATATGAGTGAGATGAGCCAAGAACCTTTTAATTATTCAACTAAACTGTAAGCAGCATAATATTACCAGGGCTGTGATATGATTGAATGAGGTTAAGATTAACGTAAGTAAATTGAAATCAGAAATCCTAGAGAAAATACACAAATTTATTACGGTATTGATTGGGATTGTTTCACAAAGGAAGAAGGTTATGGAATTATAGAACACATCATCAGCTCACACTCAAATAAATGACTTGGTACATTGTGTATGGAAAAGGGCAAAAACACATTATAGAAGCCCTACTTTGAGTGTAGTAGAAACTGATGGTGGGATTGGCGTGCGCCACAATAGCTCAAGCAATAATAATTTTTTTTTATTTTTTAAAGAAAAAAAGAATCAGTTCTTGATGGTGTCCTTAAATTTAACAATGCAATCCAATGCGCGCTCAAATTCACTTTCTTCGAGAGCAATGGTGAACCGACAGTAGCCAGGAATTCCAGTCCAGGAACCACTGTTGATGCATAAGCCAGTAGCCTTGTGAATGACTTCCCTGATGTTTGAGTCATCAAGCTTAACTTCGGACATCATTTCCTTTTGAGTGCTGCCTCCATCATTAGGCGATTTCTTGAATTTAACACTCTTGTTCAAATAAGATGAGGGCTTGGCCACCATGGAAACACCACCACAGGGTTCAAGCACATCCCAACCACACTTCTCCAGCGTCTATCAGAACATAAGTAGGATGATTATGAAAATTAAAATGAGAAAGTGCAGGGGAAAACATTACTATAAATTAAGCACCTAAGAGCCACTCAAGGACGTAGAGGTAAGTAATCGAATCATTGCTGAGTGAGAAATGAATGTGTGTGTGTGTGTGTGTGTGTGTGAGAGAGAGAGAGAGAGTTCACCTCTTTCAGGCGCTTGGATCTACTCTTCAAATTTTTTATATGTTCTGCAATAGCATCCCGCAGATCTCCTGGTTTCTGCTCTCTCAGACTCAGCAGCTTCTTAATAGCATATTTAACCGTGTTATGAGGTTTGCTTAATCCTGGAAAGCTATAAAATGTCTCCACCAAAACAGACTGGTTCAAAACAAGTAACCCGAATTTGAGCGCCCCAGTCAACATCTTCAAGGACAATCCCCCAAGCAGAGAGACACAGAAGGATGGGTTGCTAGAATTTAGCTTTGACAAACTATCCACCAGATTCCAACCGCCCCAACCCTCAAAGTCAAATTCCAAGCCCGAGAATGAAGTATCAATCACAACTCTAGCTCCAACTTTGGCACAAATAGACAGCAAACTTTCAATCTCTTTGCTGTTGTATATCAAACCAGTTGGGTTAATTGTTGGTCCAGAAATGTATACCCATGGCTTATTCACTGTCTCTAGTTCTCCAGAAAGCACCTTATCTGTCAGTTTAAAGCCATCTGCAGGCTTAGTAGGTATAGTTACAATATTTGCTTTCAAAAATTTGGCAGCAGAAACATAGTTCCCATTCGAGCCAGCAGGAAAACACAATGTACCCCCTTCTTGAATGCAGCAAACAACCAGCTTGTTAAACAGAGCTAGCGAGCTGTCAGCATATATAAATTCGGTGCTGCTATCAACTGGATAACCATAAGTACTCTTGATGAATTGCTTGATGCTAGTGGTGACATCTATTTCTGACTCAGCTATATTCTGTCGAGCAAAACTTTCAAAAATAGCAGCCTTGACAGGTGATGGTACACGTAAGAAGCTTTGATCAACATCCATGTGAATCAGGGAAGAGTTCCCTGCCTCACTAATTGACAACTCTGCATTATTGAGGACTGAGATTGCTGAACTAGCAAATCCGATCATCTCTGCTGATTTAGTTGATGCAGTTTCCCTCTGAAGAACATATATGAAAACCAATTGGATAAGCAAACTTGTCTCCATGAATAGGAAAAAGGTAGATTTATTGAAGACTTCAATAAATTTCGCAAAGCAATCAGCAAGTAACAAACCACTGGAATTTTTGGCAAAGTAGAAAGGATAATTGACATCAAATAAATTAGTGACAAAACTAAACATCCAAAAGAGGGAAAAAGAGAGAAAAGATTGTCCTTATGATAATCTTCTCATGTGAATATTGCATCTTTTCTAGAACTTCCTGGCTAAACATGAGGTAGACCTCAGACTGCCATAACTCATAACTACTCTGTTCCAAATTATAACACAAGGTACACATAACATTCTTCAGATTTTCTTGTCACAAATCAAGCATTTTATGCAGACCACTTTTACACTTCACAGAGAGATTTACCATGCCAAGCAATTTAAATGCAACATAGACTTAAGGTGCAAAACCACATTAAATGTTATTTATCCCCTTCCTAATATCATAAACAGAAGACAGACTATATTCAGCCGAAAACAGAAGATGGAAGATAAAAAGTGCAATTTTCATCCAACCAGAATAACATCTTAGAATGTCTTTGAGAAAGTTATCAAAAAGAAGACTATACGTTGACCAAAATGTACTTGGTATATTTGTTATTTCTTAGATGTTAAATACTTAAGTGGAAATAAACCCCTAAATAAAAAGGGACTGACATACCTGTGCAGGTGGGTGTCTGTCAGCAAGCTGAAAAGCTAAAAGTTCATGAAAAAGACAACCATAATAACATTGACTAATTGGTGCTGTATTCCCTTCTAGTAGTTCAACGGTCTTCGACAAGGCCTTGAAGATGGCTTCCTCTTCTGAAATTACAAAAGCTACTTCTAGATCTGAATAAACCTGGAAAGATTGTTCGGCTACTATTCATGAGAAGATTTTGCATTAAAAAGACCTAAAGGATAAACTTATATGAAAGAATCTCAACGTTATGGCTTTGAATTAAATTATATAAAAGCCTCCTCCTGAGATAGCCAGGTTAAGCTGGGGAATTTCAGAGTTCATATAAAAAGAACAGTACCTTATTTTTTACTAGGCCACATATAATTGCTGCATGTGATGGCAGAGTAGTTCCTCCAATATATTTGAGGACTCCATTGGAACCTGGGAGGCTGGACAGCTCAAATTGATCAGATATGTCCAGGAACAAACGAGATCCAATTTCTCTCGTAACATCTAAAAGATGCACAAAGGCTGAACTAGTAACAGCCTCATATTCGGCAATCCCAGTAACCACCACCTGTGGCTTCAACTTCCTTATCAGCTCTATCATTAAATCGGACTGGCGAGGTGCTTCAATAACTGTAAGTGAATCCTCTGAAGGATTATTATCAGTTCCTGCACCCTAAATTGAGAAACAAATGTAGTTATGAAAGATGCCCCAACTACCCAAAGAAAATTCTAAATGGTACTAGGGAACCCATTACCTATAGATAGAAGACTTTTTGAAACTTTTATTGAAAACTAAATATAAATTTGGGCCTTTTTTTCGGTTTCTACATCCTCTTGTTAAGTATATTTGATCTCAGAATACCATATGAGTGAGATCTACAACTTCTCAGTGTTGATCCAAGAATATTTTAATTATTCCACTAAACTGTAGTCATCATAATATTACCAGGGCTGTGAGTATCTAATAAAGACTTTGAAATTCGGACTAATGCTTATGATAAGGTTGCAAGGGCCGACTTTCGGGTTGATAATACATTGACCCACAAAAGTAATAAATAACAAATTAAAATGAAAGTACAGCAACATTGCAAATGCCACACCTCAATTGCTAACGACGTTAACCAATTCCTTGGAAGGTGGCGGGTCAGATGTTCATCAACAATTGCAAGACGAGGTGAGAACAGCCGAAGAGCATTTTCTATGGCCACAGCTCTTGAAGGAAAAACAACCACATTCTTGTACAACAAATGAGAGAAAACAAGTCAGAAATGCGGCTCACACTACAGAACAGGAAAAGCGTAAACATGAAGTTCTGCAGGGTTACACTTAAAAATATAAAAAAATCTTTAGGATTCCATGATTTTAGTTATAAGTTTATTCTTTTATTTTGCTACAAAACTTAGCCTTTGAAAGAAGTATAAGTATATTTCCACATCATTCTTGGCTGTGTCACTTTGTAAGCAAGGACGGACCACCATACAATTCAAAAAACAAATCACAGCAAATCTATTATGTGTCATACAATAACTAATATAATTAAAAGGAAAAAAAAATTATACAGGGAATATAAATTACTGAAACTATCTGTTTATTATAGCACATAGCATATCAAATGGAACCAAGAAATAAAGTACCAAGGCATGAGAGAGAGAGAGAGAGAGAGAGAATTCTAAGATTATATAATGCTAAAAGCAAGACAATGAATTTATTGCCTATTTTGAACCATGATTTCAAAAGTAATAAGACATTGGTTGAAGATATCTTGATACCTACAAAGCTAAACTAGTAAACTCTCTCTTTCTTGGTCTTTAATCCCCTATAATTATAGTTGTCTGTACATATGCATATACATAACAGGGACAATGAGGGTAGACAAGGAAGTTATTTCCTACCAGCTTCTCATCTTTATTCTTTTTCTTCTGCTTGACAAACCTACTAATCACTTACAATCTAAATTTAAAATTAGAACATCACATAATCTGTGGGATGGATAGAATAGAACAAAGTTTTGTTGAAAGTGTAATCATAGATCCCAAATATTTAGGTCTTTACACCACAAAAATAGCCAGAGACATCAGTTTAGAAATTCCTAGAGGTATATTCATGCTAATTTTCAAGTTGGGATCTATTTGTCACCTGCTAAATCTCTACATTCAACAGCATTCTTCATTTTATTTTCTTATTTTTGTGATGGTGACGATCCATGCAAGTTTATGTGAGATCTTTCTATTGAGTAAATGTGACTTACTAAGATAACTTGAATGGAGCAAAATCACTTGCATCTAGGAAAAAGAAAGGCATGTTCTACACAAGAGTTACTAAGAATAATTCATTTGAGGCAGAAAAAGGAAAAGGTTTGATGCAAAAGCATGAACACATAACCAGTAAAGTTGATGTCTTCTTACATCAGCTTTGAGTGGAATGCGGTGATATGTTTTCATAAATCCAGCAATGAGATTACGAAAATGTTTGCTTCCAGCTGGTGGCTCATATGTGCCAAAAGAACTCCCTTTCAGAACACTGGAAAGATAAGCTAGGAAGGGAATCTTCTCATCAGCCACAGCATCATCTTCAAATGATAAATCTAAAGAACTGCTGATCTCATGGAAGCCATTGTTAAGAAACTCAAAAATTGTCTTGACCTGTCAGTTTATTCAATTCAGTATCCTTTTAATTTCCCTTTCTTTTAAGTACAATGAACATTAACTTTGTAAGGATAAATGAAGTGCACCTGATTTGGTTGGCGAAGTTGACAGCTGTAAACTGATAAAGCATGAGAGATTCGCCCACCAGCATTTCCATAGGCCCATGCAGTCCGAGCACAAATAGGCTGATCTCCAGAAAGTCCCATGAAGAACTCAAAACGATGTGGACTATTCTTTTCAATTTCAACTAAGGCTGAGATATCTGTGTCTGCAGCCTGTAACAATGAAATTTCAAGAGAAGCGCAACTTTGAAGAAGAAATTTCTTTTTTCTATAATTAGGGGTATACTTGCCTGGAGAATTTTAGTCTGCCAAAGCTTGTTAACATGGAAACCACGGCGTTCGAACAAGCGCTTACAAACAGCTTGTCCTGGACGACCCCCCATATTGAAGATCATTATCCCCATCGGTTTAATGACATCAATTCCTTCCTCCACTGCCCGAGCAATTAGACCTAAGCCAAACTGATCCTCAAGAAAACCCTACATAATGTAGAAAGTTTTTCATAAGCAAACTTTATGTTATGGTTTCTAACAATGAATGGAAATTGGAAGAACTAGCTTATCTATTGACACAGTTGATCAGTTGTCAGAAAGCCAAAGTACATATAATTAGCAAACAATTTCCATGCGTAACTAAAGCAAATAATAGAATTGTGATGATATTTATGTAGCACCAGATGCCTCCTAAGATACAATGAAGAATACATTATCAAGGATCTGGCCAAACCTGAAGTGCACAATAATTGCTCAATGAATGTAGAAATTCCTCACTTGCATTCTCTGTAATCATTTTAGACATAGCATCTGGATTTGGGTTAAGAATCTGCAAGAGTACAAACAAGGAAAAAGAATTAGTCAAAATAATGATCCACCTGATATGAACCTTCAAAAAGGCCATTTGACAAACTAGCTTTATCCCCTTTAAATTGTAATTGTTGACAGTACCTGAGGTATGCATCCAACAATTCGTTCTAGTTGAATATCATTAGCTCTACAATAAGATAGCAGATCCGATTCATGAAACTCTACCCTGTCCAGCAAAGTTTTCTTCTCTGTGTCATAGATGGGTTGACCTTTTTCATCCAAAGCATTTAAGTACAAGTTTATCCATGACATCTTTACTGCTCTAGGATTGATATCAAGGCCGTACACCTGAAAAGGGTAGTTTCTTCATCAGAAAGAGAAGCCAAAAAGGCAAAGGATATACATGGTAAAGTAAGACAAACAAACACAAAATTACCTTCGACGGCAGCCACTTCTCAGCAATGGCAATAGATATCCAACCATTTCCACAACCAAGCTCAGCAACTGTCTTGTCCTTGAAGATGGAATCTGAATGTCTATTTAGTCCTTCAAAAAAAGTAAAGGACCAGTCTTCTGGAACAAAAATACTAGGGATAACCATCATTGTCAATTTCTTCCTACCCTGGTAACCTGCAGTAGCCCAATAACATTTGACAAGCACGGTAAGCAGATATTTGTGTAGCCATTGATGATTGCATAATACATGAAGTATTAAATCCAACCATGATTTCAGATAAATATTAACAAAAAAACATGTCCATGCAATAGCACTATCCTCATCCTATACAAGAATTTTAATTGTTCAGAACTTTCCTGTTCTACTCTATCTTAAGGTCATCTTATAACTCAATAAGATTCAATCGACCCTAAAAAAATGAGAAAGACAAATCTTCAACGATATGTGCGTATGACATTATAAATGGTTTGGTTATCCTACATCTAGAAATAGAAAATTTGAAGTTAACTGAGTGAAAATGAGTCAGTGGAGAAGGAAAAAAGTGACTTGGTTTCCCAGTTTGTTCAGAAAAGAACCAACCAAGGAATAGGATTGGTTAACGAGAAAACGACGAGTAAAAGCAAAAAAGAATCAAAAAAGCCCACAAATTGATACACGCACCCAAAGTAAAAGACAGTGACAGACAACAAATGAGACAATTGTCGTAATTTAGATAACTGGATTCAAAGGATTAAATATTCCATTTCTTCCATTTTCATTCCCTCCATTTTCTCAGCAACCAAACAGGCGACGATACAGCAAATAAAAAAGAGAAATTTGAATGGGAGAGAGAGAGTGTGTGTTTGCGTGTTACCTTCAAACTGATCGAAGAAGATGTCTTCAATCTGAAAATGGTAGGTCCGGAAGCATTGATCGCAGGCTTCCTTGGAGGGGAAGCGATTTTGGAGGTCCGTGAGGAAGATCCGAGCTTGAGTTCGGGTCTTGGGATCCTCGAGACGCTCCAGCACTGATCTCAAGGCGCCGTATGCGGCATCGCCCGACTGCTGACACCGCTTCAGGAAGTCGTCCACCGATCCTAACGGCACATCGTTCTTCGCCATTTCCACTCTCTTGTTCCTGCTTCCTGCCTTTCGCGAGGTTTCTGTAGGTAGAAGAACAAAGAGAGAGAGTGAGATAGACAATGTGTGTGTGTATATAGGGGATAGACTGAGTGGGATTTGGTTGTTTATTCTTAAAGAAAAAAGCTGCCGAAGCAAAGTAGAACGCCGGTGAAGGTTGTTCCGGGTTTTTCGTCATGGCCTTTTAATATTGATATTAATATTTTGGTTAGACTTTGACCAAGATATTCTCTTTTCCTTTTTCTTACACGTCAAAAATAAATTAAGAGAATTAATATATCAATCAGCTACTGCTCCTCGTCCTCCTAGCACGCTCTCGCGCGCTAATTGGATTTTTTTTTTCCCTTCTAATAATTATTTATACACATATTCTTCAGAGTGAATTCATATAAAAATAAGAAGAAATAAAAAATCCATGTTTGGGCCTAGATTTTTTTGCAAGTGAAAACATAAAATAAAAGTTATGAGGATTGATTGAACACATGTCGGAGCACGATCATAATCATTATCTCGACTAGAAGAATACAAAGTCTATAAATAAAAGAAAGATCGATGAAATAAGCGTCCATCACTAATCAAACAAATCAAGCCCAACGACTGCTGATATGCACCATTGAACCTTTATCATGTAGTTCATAGTTATTAATGTTTTTTTTCTTAGAAATTAGTGTAACTCTCGTTAAAGAGAACTCATAAACCATTATGAGTTCTTGGTCATTCCTCACCCCAATCATCCATTTCATATATCAACAAGATTTTCCTTTTTGCCGTTTATAAAGTCAATTTTTGAGCACCACCCAATCCATCCAAATTTCTTGAGATGCTCGCATTTCTTGAGCTATCTGAACCCATCGAGCTATCGAGTTTGGTGATATTATCCAACCATCATCTCATTCTAAAGGCCTTATGGTCGAGGCCTAGAATCTTACGATGAAGAATCTGTTCCTATCTAAGCCATTGCTAGAAAAGAAGTCAAGATCATGGTACTACATGCGGTCACTCATAACCGTGGTACTAGTACGCCGCACACACACACACACACTAAGAAGGTCGTCTTTGTTATCAAGTTTGTTCGGCTCGCTCAATTATTTTATTATGAAATAATTGACCACATGGCCAAAAAGGAAGGTGATGGTAATAGCCCACTACGTGGGTTTTAATTTTTATTTAAATGATTAAGTTTTAAGCAATTTACGGTTCGTTTGATAACTATTTTAATTTTAGTTTTTAATTTTCATTTTCATTTTTTGTACTAAAGTATAGAGAAAAAAAAAAGGAGAATATAAGTGAGAATGAGAATGTAAATAAGATTGGGAGGAAAGATGAGAGGGAAAGATAGGAGGGAGGAGTAACAAAAGTAAAAACTGAAATCTATTTGAAATTATTTTCACTTTCAAGTTTTTGTTTTCACTTTTGTTACTACTCCCTCCCATCCTTCCCTTTCATCCTTTCTCGTAATTTCATTTTTACTCCCATTATAACTCTCATTTTCTCCTATACTCTAGCACACACAAAAGTTATGAAAAACTAAAAACTAAAATTGAAATGGTTATCAGACGGGTTCTTAGTTAATTAAGGATATTTTTTGGATTTTGAACGTTTCACATTTTGAGACGTCTCTTCAGGCTTTATTGTGTCATATATTTTTACATAAATAATTCAATCCAGTTGGAATTTTATGGCTTTGTTTTTAATTTTATTTTCAATGCATTCTTAGGTCATCTTATGAATTTTTTGTAATTTAGTCTAAGAGTGAGGCTGAAGTTTCTTGACAAGGCTCTGTCATTAGGTGATATGATCACCACTCCCGGAACTTTTTCTTTCATTCTAATATTTTCTCATTTATGCAGGCAACAACATGGGAGCAGACAGTATCTTGACAAGGACAAGCATGCTGCATGTGTTTTGAGAGTAGCACAGTTATACAAAAGATGAGATGACCAATAGAAAAATGTCTAACAGCATATATTCCCTTGCCTTTATTTGATTGGGTTCCTTTAGGCCTTTTTTTGATTGGATTTCTTGACGCATAGAGTTTGTTTTGGTCAATTACGTATGCTTCAGTAGTTCGTCCTCACACACATCACAAAGGAAAAGTTGCACAGAACATTTCTTTTAAATGATAACGAATTCCATAAATAAAGTCATTAGCTCTTATTATATAGGTTATCATGTACAATATTTCACGTCAAGTACCTAAGGGAGCCCACTCATGACATGAGCCTTCTGCGCAAGTGAGTGCTTGTTTTCTATTTAGTAAATTTAAGTTTTAGCCATAAAAAAACTTTCACTTTTGAAAAAAAACCAGAATTTTTGCAAAAAAGACAGAAAAACTCCTCAACTTTCAAACAAAAGACATGCAAATGTAAGGAATTCCTTAGGAAATACAAAAATAAATAAGGGCATTTTTGTTCATTTTGGCTTCTTTTCAAAATATTTCTCTCATTTGGCATTTTCCAAAATCTCCCCAAATCAACTTTTCCAATCATCACAGACACACATGGATGCAATCATAGGAATGATCATATGTGTAAATTTTATATGATCAATTATTTGCTTAGTTTTGGTCCAACTACCAATGGGAAGTTTCTGTTATAATAAGTATTGCTTAATGCATGCATGAATTAGGTCAATTTGTCATAACAGTTTGCCCGCTTAGTTTGCACACAAATTTGAATTCTCTTTCTTGTAAATTAGATTGATTCAAAACTATCATTTGTATATATATATATATATATATATTCATATTCTTCTATTCGGACACTGTATTTTCTACTACCTTTCCTTTCTTTCCTCTTTGTTTACAATGGAATCCGCAACGTAATAATGTATGGACATCCGAATGAGAGAATAAAGTTTATATACAAGGTATGTTTTAATTGGGCAGCATAAAAATGGGGTCTGTGGTTGCAGGCGTATTGTCTCAACATTGCCAAAAAGATGTCTTCCAACTTGTTCCCACTTTTCCTCTGTCATCATCAAGTTCAAACCGTTACAATTAACTAATTCTAGTCACGTTAGCTTTATTCCACACTCATGTTAGACTAAAGTTTAGTTGCCATATATGCAATTTTTTATACACTCATGACTGGTAGCTTGTAAGTTGTGATTGCAAGTTTTAAAATCCCAGAGACAGCGGGCTAGTTCATTACATTATTTGGTAAACCATCCCTGCAACTACCGTTCGTTTTTCTGACCTGTAAAGACTATATTTGATTCTAGCAACTACAAGTCATCACATGCTCTAATAGTAATAACACTTGGGATGGCCCATCATCCCTCTTCCATGTGGCTCCCCTGGCTATTTTGAAATATGGTTCTATCACACACACTAGGAATGGTCAAATATGTAGTAATACAAAGTAGAAAATTCCTAAACTTTTCAATGTGCAACACATAAGAAACCAAAACTTATGTGAGTTCCATGTTAAAATCCATGATCCATACATGAAAAATTACGAATTAGATTGATTAGGGGAGTGGTTAATCCATTGCCATTCCTCTCTCCTCTATTCCCAACTTCTCTGATTCGTTAGTTATTTTCACACAAGCATAGGAAAATGATTTTGCCAAAAGTAGAGCATGCCCTAGCCCTAGTATCTGACTTATCTAACCATAACAGAAAATGAAGAAAGATCCAGCAAATTTCACCCTTCAAAAATTTCTGTTCATAACAGGCCCTGTTGAGAAGCCACTACTTTCAGAAACGCGTAAGATTTCTTAGAACAAAGCCTACAAGAGCCCTATCACTTTTATAAACCAAACCAACCAACACAATCAAACTTAACCACAAATCAGCAATCCAATTTTATGCAGAAACCTTCTCACTGGGGAGAGAACTGCAGTACTTTTTGTTATGGCAAACCAAACTATTTCTCTGTTTCCAAACTGAATGAGACCCTTCCAAATTGTAGATATGAAAATTGGACAATAAGATCATCATGAGAAATAGGAGAAAGTACTACGGACATGTCTGTTACTTGCAGCCAAATTTTTGTGCAAAAATGCAACCACGAAAAGGTGATTAAATCTTTTGTAGGCTTCTTATTTTATGCTCGTAATGATCCTTACCTTATGCCATGAAAAGATATAATAGACATGAGAGACCACCCGTGTAGTAAAAATGAAAAAGAGCAGTGGCACAAACAAAGCGTTCTTGTTTTAATTGCTAATTAAACTTCAACATGACTACTTCATAAAAAGACTTGGGCTTCATATCTACCATCCAAGAAGGCCAAAATGCACTCAACCTTCAAACTTCAGTTGTCATAGAGCATTTCGGCTTCCAAAAGAATTTCTCTCCTTTTGCCACTTCAGGCTCCTTTGCATGCGGAACCACGACAATAACCGCAAACATAACTAAACTCAATCAACCACACACATAACCAAACACAATCATAACCCAAAATGAAAGTAGTTTAGAAGTAGAAGATGCAGGCAGTTAAAAGGCAAATAAAAATAACAAAACTCGTGCTTTCAACTGATGCAATCTTCAAATGTAGCCATTCAAGGAGTAGCAACAACATCTTAAAACTCTGCAGAATAAAATTCACAGCCTTCAAGTTCTTTAAGGCCCTTGTTAACTTAAAACATTTTATTGAAATATCAACCAGATAAGGAGCAGAGAAATACAAGTAACTCCAAACTCTGTTCCTCATGCTGAGCTGGAGCACCCATCTGCAATATCAGCTATTTATCAAATAAAGAAGATGCAAGACACATACATATTCTTTGAATGCATTAGAGAAACCAAGTAAGATCTCTTTCTCTACTTTAGCTTGTGAGCACTAGCTTTATCAGGTCCCATTTAAAATACCTAGACACCATTATATAAAGAGGCTAGTCTTCTCTTAAATTATCATAGGCAAATTTCGCTGATAGAATATGTAATTGTCCATATATGTGGTTATGTTGTATGCTATTTATAATAATGAGTTACAAGCATTCGACTCTTGTAAACCACAAGTCACAAGATTCACAACCACAAAACATATACAAGCCAACTCGGTGAAATCTTAAATCAAATTGTGACTAAATGGAAGCTAAACAAACCAAAAGTAGATGATACCAACTTTACACCTGCGCAAAAAATGTGAAGAAAAAAAATATACCTACCAATGAGTACCATATTTCCTTACAAGTACTTGTTACCTATTTCCTTGTTCATCTGAAACTCCCAAATGGTCCTTGAAATTTTTAAAAGCCCTCATTTTAGTCCGCAAACGAACCAAAAGATTAAGCATAGATTGATTGATTTGAAAGTTTGAGGATTGAAATGAGGCTTTCAACAAGTTCAAGGATCATTCATGATAAAATCCTATATTTTCTATATATATTATGATCATTAAGGCCATAATTAGGAAGGCAAACATGAAAAGATCGGCATCAATGACTTGAATGATGGTCTAATCTATGGCAAGAATGAAAACCTAATTGGACCGCAAATACCCTAAAATCATAATCTAAGAACCAATTTGATTCAAATTTTGTTTAGAAAATAGAAACGATTGCTAGATTATTCATTTTCAGCTGGAATTCCCTTAGCAATAAACGAAAACCGTAATTGAAAATGATAAAAAATATTGAGAGAAATAAATGGTTGGATCTTTGCTGACCTGCGAAATGAAGCTCAGTGAGTAGCAGAGGTGGTAGAGGCGGAATGAGAGTGAGAATGAGCGTGAGATGAGGAAGCAGCAGAAGGAGAAATGACGCGGTTGTAGACTTGCTCGCCGACGAGGTAGACGCCGAAGGCCACCAGAGCGATGCCGAGGCCGGGAGTGGCGTGGCGGAGCTGATTCGTCAGCATCGGGTGCTTCCTCCACTCGTCCCTCCTCCTGAAGAACTCCCCTGTCGTCCCCAGCGCCTTTTTGCTACTACTCCCCATCCTGTTTCTCTCTTCTTCTTCTTGCTTATTCTCAAAAGTTTTAGCTTTGTAAACTCTGATGATGAGTGAATCTCCTGTCTTTCTCTCCCTCTCTGAAAACATATATATTCGGGGGTGGGCTTAGTTTGGGCTCTGAGTCCAATCCACAGAACAAATGGGTCTAGTTTCAGGCCCATCAATGATCACCAACCCACCAACCATAATAGGAAATGAACAACCGGATTAGTGGTGTTTTGTCTCCAAGTTCAAGGAATATTATAGGAGGGAGGGAGGCACTCTTTCTTACTCTTTCTTCTCAATCTCAACTCTCAAGCCAAGTGAGCAGAGGCTACTGGGGGAGAAGTTTGGTCCTCCTTCAGCCTTTCACTTTCACTATTGAAATTTTGGAATTTGGCTCTCAACTCTCAAGTTTGGGATGGGGCTTTGTGTTGTTGGACTGGACCTCCTCACTCCCTCTTCTTCACCACTCTTTTCGAGTCATAATCTCAGGATTCCACCACTTTCACACTCTAACCTTAGACTTGCAGGCAAATCCAACCTCTTTTTCTTCTTCTTTATCTACTTTTTTTTTCATCTCACTGAATTATAAAAACATCCTTTGCTTCCGTTGTATCTATTGTCTCACGCTACACTATGACTTTGGTGCTGCTGGCAGGCCATCCATTCAATTTCAGGCTTAAGGCTGAGGCTAGAATTGCAAGCTCAACCTTCACTACTTGCTCTGCAAAAGTCGTCAATGTAGATGTAACAAAATTAGATGATATAAAAAATTGACCTTTCTTTGTATTCAATCATCTTCTTTTACAATTCAATTCTGTGAACTCTGTGTGTGTGTTTTTTTTCTTAAGGGAAAGAATTTGACTTTGATTATGCAGAAACCAGAGTCTAAAATAGTGAAAGAGAACAGCGTATCCGTGATTCTTTTGGCAGGAGGAAAGGGTAAACGAATGGGTGTAAGTCCTCTCCTCTTGCTTCTTACATTCCTCATTTTTGTCAACAATTTCTCATTTCTGGAGTGCCTGCATATGAATGAATATGAATGCTCCCTCATCTTCATCTACAGCTTTTGTTTATTCCAATCCTACCAGATGACAATGCTTTTTGTTATGTTTGTGCAAGTAGGCCAGCATGCCAAAACAATATCTTCCGCTTTTGAGCCAGCCAATTGCATTGTATAGGTAAACTCATAACACTCTCAGTCAACCCACGTGGGGAATATTTCTAATTTCCTGTAGAGGAGTGAACGCTCATCTTTTTGTAATGCACTCTTACCATATCCCTGGAGATGATGAATACTGTTTTGAATTGGATGAATGCTAACCTGGTTGATTATAATAACAAGTAACTGCTTTGTTTTTATACCTTCAGAAGGATTATAGACTGAATGAATGTTGGTGTCTTAGTCTATTTCGTTGCAAAAGCCAGTCATTTGTAGATAGCAAAGCTTCCTAGCAGACAATACCAGTTTGAATTGGTACATTATTCAACATGAGTCACGAGACATAATTAACCTAAAGTGGCTGAAAACCTGACCTGTTTGTGTCTGTATAGTTCTAGTTGCAATCATCCTATATGAGACTCACTTGTGTAGGTTTTGGCTCATATCTTGGGGAAATATAGCTTGTCTTTCTACTCATATTTACTTTTCTTTTTAATTTTCTGGGTACAAGTCTTGTGCTCTTCTTAATGTTGTTTGCTGGTTCCATACAGCTTCTACACTTTCTCTCAAATGACTGAAGTGAAGGAAATCATTGTAGTTTGCGATCCCTCCTACAAGGATATTTTTGAAGGTTTCAGTCCTTGCTGTCTTGCCCTCCTTGTAACTTGCATTGCCTCTTGGACGTGGGTTATTTATTGGATGTAGTGCTGCTGGAGACATTTGGACTAATTTGGTTGGTTATGTTCTCAGAGACCAAGCATAAGATCCAGAAAGAACTTAAATTCACGTTACCCGGGAAGGAAAGACAAGATTCTGTTTACAGCGGACTCCAGGTGAATAGAGATTATTTCTTTTCCATTGTCAAAGTCTCTTTTATTTTGTTTTTTTTCCTTGGAAAAAGGCATCTCATTTGTTGCCTGATATTGAATCTACCTGATAAAAATTAATTTTGAAGTCTCTGCTCTTCTTTATCTCAGTCTGTTGCATTAGCTTACTTGATATATGAAACTGAGAAGACTTGTTTCTGGGAATATGCTTCCATTTTATGTATACGCCATGCACATAGTGGCCGACTAGTAGGCATATGGAAGTCAATAAAACTTCTTAATTTATTTTTCCTTTCTCCTGAATTGAGTTGTATAACAATTATTGAGAGCATAAACTCATCTGCTTATCATTGAATACAACTTCTGTGGACAGGCAATTGATTTGAGCTCTGAGCTTGTTTGCATCCATGATTCTGCTAGACCTCTTGTATCATCTGGAGACGTAGAGAAGGTTTGAGATGAAAATTTCTTTACCTGCGAGCATCTAGTGCATTGGCTTTTATTGTCTCCTGAGTCCTGATATTACATATGTATAGAGCACCTCTCATGATCAGTGTGTACTATGTTTTTTATGAGTATTTTTTATGGATTATGGTTTAGGAGGGTATAGAGCAATGATGCTTATCTAAATACATCACTATATGAAGTAAATACATCTTAATACTTATTCCTTTCCTTACACGTTCTGAGCCATCCATAAGCCATTTAATATTGATTATTATCTGAGGGATCAAAACTGCACATTCACCTTGGAAGTTAGCTAGTCTAGGTAAGTTACAGTGGTACAAAATCCAGGAATGGATTTCACCTAGAATAAATATTTTTGGATTACCAAATATTTAACCTCTGCCCTTGAGTCAGGAGATGCACACTTAATCACCAAGTGCAGGGGGTAGGTGGTCCTAGGTTCTAGGCGTAGGAATTTATATGTACAGCAAAGCATTTAACTTATGCATGCTTGTTTCCATATTATCTGTTTTTATCCTTAAAATATTTGTGATTTTCAAATAACTATTCAAGAAAACAATTGGACTTTAGAATTGTATGCTTTTAGGTTCTTAAAGACGCTTGGTTGAATGGAGCAGCTGTACTTGGTGTTCCAGTAAAAGCTACAATCAAAGAGGTATGTATCAATTCTAATGACTTGCATTCATGTTTATACTCCTTGTTTTCCTTTCAGTGTAACTCATATGTTAGAGTATCTTGTAGCTGCTAGTTTTCATGTTTCCCTGTAGTTTAGTTGTAGTTGATATAGGGTTTGTTTATGCTGATGGAATTTGGTCGATATTCCAAACTTTTTTGGACATTGAGATTATTCTTCTTAAAAGAAAAACATTTGTAAAACTTTTTGTTTCACTCAATAATGCAGTTTTCTGTTCCTATTTTTGTCTACATGTTACAAGGCTCCAGTCTTCAGTGGATGACCATTACTTGACTTTGAAATGGTTTTTTCATTATCTCAATTGAAACTAATGGTCCTCTTGATGCTGGGGACCATTACTTCAAGACCATAGCAGTAACCCAGTGATAAATTTGGTAAAATGCGCTTAAATTTATGGAATTGCAACCTAACTGGGCTGCAGAACTTTTTTATTTATTGTTGCTTTCCAGTCTAAACACACATTGCTAGACAACAAGAAATTCGCTCTGTTAATCCTCCAGGGTCCAAATAACTCGATTTTCTTCCATGATTATCTGTGTGCTTTCTTTTTCTTTTCCATTTTTTCTCTCACTTAAACATGTGTCATGGGTTAAGGAACCTGTCTGTATGTCATCATGATTCATTGTGAATTCTTTTACTCAAGTGATCTCATGATTTTCGAAACATCTCTATGCAGGCAAACAGCGAGTCTTTTGTAGTCAAAACTCTGGACAGGAGAACACTTTGGGAAATGCAGACACCCCAGGTTTAATGTTTAAAGCATTTATATCTCTCAGTTGATCATTTGAGGATGTTCTAATTCTTACTGCCTATCAAATCCTACAGGTCATCAAACCTCAGTTGCTCAGAAAGGGTTTTGAGCTTGTAAATAGGTACTAACTGATTCATGTTGCATAATTTGGTTGTATACCAATTGTTAAAAAATGCCTAATACTGGAAAATGAACAAATAAGTATCAGTTAATGAATTCATGTTGATAAATGTTGAGGGACTGAATATATCATAGCCTTTTCCAAATCATATTTTGTATAATCAGCTAATGTTCCCTTGAGAGGCTGATACTTTTTTTTAAAAAATCAAATAGAAACTTCATTAGATAAACTTCAACGATACAATCAAGGACATCAACAAGACATCTAAAATACCAATCCCAAGAGGACAACAAACTAACATGCCAACTAGTAACGCCTTAAGGCTGATACTTGAAGTGCCCAAAGCAGAAGCAGATACTACTAAATCAATTTTATTTATAAAATATCATATCACAAATTGACTACATGGTCACTCACCTATGTATGAAATGCTGACCAAAGAAAGTTAGAATGTGTTTGTGTGTTATGTGAGTGTTGATGTTCATTTGAAACTAATGTCGTCTATCTTTCACATTAAAAATCATTGCTATACATATTCTGAACAATTGTACGTACCACAGAGAAGGCCTTGAAGTGACTGATGACGTCTCTATTGTCGAGCACCTTCCACATCCTGTGTACATCACTGAAGGATCTTACACCAACATCAAGGTAGTGAAACATCTTATTCAAGCTTGATTCTTGAGAAGTGGAATATTTAACTTTACTATAATACCAATGTTAAGCCCTCTAATCTCTGAACGTAAAAGCTTCTCGGTGTATTCAGGAGTTCATTCTCTGCAATACATGACAAAAATATCGTTCATTGAATATAAACAATGTGGTGCTGGTGTTTTGCAGGTCACAACCCCGGATGATTTATTACTTGCAGAAAGAATATTAAGTATGAGCTCTGGAAAGTCTTCTGAATAATGTACATCTTCTGATTCTGTTCCAGTGCTTGTAGATTTACTGCTCTTCCATTTTTGTCGAAACTCATGCTGAAAAAGAACTTCACCCTAATAGGAAAAAGAAAGAAACCTTAATAGGTCTTCTGTAGCAAGCAAGGAAAAGGCCAAATTCTAAATTGAATTTGCTTCTTTTTGTTGCTAGGAATAGGAACTATATCTTATTTGCATCATTGTACTATTTGTGCCCGAATTATCAAAAGATTTTCCCTGTATTTGTATCATTGTCTGTTGATTCTGTGATAACTGCAGTCTGCAGCCACAATATCAAGCAAATGAACTTCTCTCTGTAAATATGTTTCACCTCAAGATGCGCGTGGTAATTAGAAGCTCAACATAATTCAGAATAGTTTTTAGTAACATTATTAATTACTAACTCGGAATCACCCTTAATTTGGATCTGTTTATAACCATTTTGACCCGAACTAAACCCTATTTGAAAGCACTCCCTAAGATTCCTAGCACCTGCAACAATTAGGTTTGCATATTCATTTTGAAAACTGAAAGCTTCCTATTATCTTTTATTATTATTATTATTATTTTTTTTTTTTTAAGTGTGGAATAAATAAAAAACTAATAGTCAGCCAATCACTAGTGGGTTTCTAATAGTTTCCTATAAATTAAGAGATTTTCTATTTAAACCCCACACTTCTCTTAGTTCACCCCATGTTCTAAGTTCACCCCAACTTTTAATTTAAATTTTCACAATTTCTAAGTAAACCCTACTATCTTCCCAAACTATCCTTAAATACACTCCGAGCTAAAAAAATAAGAAATAAAAAGAGATTTTCTATTTAAACCCCACAAGGTACCTTTAGAGAAGGAAACACGTTCTGGGCATGAGAAATAGTAAGTATTAAATTAATTTTTGATGATATTTCAGAGTCTTATTCATTGTCTGCTTTCCCAGGATCACCACCTCATTATCAAGAGGACATTCTTCACCATCGCACATTCTCCAGTTTGGTGTAGTTATAATGAAGGTATGAATGTAAATAGTTCAGTCTGGTTTGGTATTTGGTTTCAATACCAAAAGTATTTTTATTATTAATATTAAAATATTATTAGTTTATGGTGATGAAATTTGAACACGTGCTTTGTATTTTTACGTGGGTAAAGATGGATCAACTTGTACTGTACCATTCATACTCAGTTTTGTAGCTAACAACCTGTGTGGCTTCCCTGGTTTCGTGGCTTTTCAACGTGTATGTCAATTAATATAATATGAAGAAAAATTCAAGCTACCTTTTCTAGAGAAAGAGAACAGTTTTACCAAAACATCAGGTATAAATTTCAAATCAAAAATCAAAACAATCAAGCAATTAACAACCAAGAGTACCCAAAAAAAAAAAAATCAATCAACAAAGGGAAGAGAATAAGATCATTAAAACAATCAACATGTCTTTCCATAAGTTTCCGCACAAATTTCAAAGAGGTAAGCTCGTCAATGTTCTACGTCTTTAAAAGAGAAAAGTAATCTGACATAGGATGTAGAAGAGTTTATATTTTTCTAAAACTTAATTTGAAGAGTTGTGGGGTGTGTGGGTGTGTGTATAGATGTACTATGGTTAAGTATTAAGTTGGATGACCATTTTTGTCTTTTTACACAATAATAAAACTCACATATTAATGATTTAAGTATGTGGGGTAAACTAAGAGAAGTGTGGGGTTTAAATAGAAAATCTCAATCTATTAACCTGAAAACTGAACTGCATGTTATTTTTATAGTCTTTCATATCGAAAATCAGCCTAACGAAAAATGCCAATGGCTTCTAACTCGGTGAAAAAAGAACATTGAGTTGTATAGTTTTAGATTCAAACTCCCATTCCATAGTACCTTGGCAAATTAAAAAAACCCACAGATTTGTTGAGTCCCGAATGATCAGATCTGTTCTGGTAGATTTTTTTTTGGTTCAATGATCTGGTAGATTTAATTCCAAACATTTGGCACAATACCATTCAAAATACTTGACCAATTTAGCAAGTTGGCCTATGAGATAGAGTTTCAAGTCGGTACAGCCAACTGAGCCCATCAAGGCTAGAAAATCAATTAAGAAAGGGTCCAACATGAAACCAATTAATTCAAGGTTTTACCACTTTTACTTTTATTGATCACATGAAAATTGGATGGAGATGGAGAAATGCAGCTCAACAGCAAACCTTTACATCATCTGTTTTACTTCTCACTCACATCCTCGAAGAATGGCTCAACTGGAGACATAAATACAGTAAAATATGTAACCAAATGAACAGCATAGCCAACACCCCAAACTACAAATCTCCCATTTATCTTGTATGTCTGCTCTCTGTTTTCCTTGACTTCTTCCCACACTCCCCAAACAATGAAAACCGTCTACCCTTGCGTGGCTGAACAGCGACTGTGGTCCCTTTTACCTGTTTACATAGAGAAATATGTAGAGGTTCCTTTCAGGTCAAACAGGTTTTCCAGAATGAAGAAAAAACTTGTTAGAAGTTGTAATAACAGCCTACCTTTCCTCTTTTACGAGGTTTGGTGTTATAACAACGAAAAAATCCACTGCAACCTCCTTTACCTGATCCTGATTCATCACCCCTGAAGAAAAACAAAGAATGAGCATGTTGTATACCATTAATATAAATGCAGATACATTGGCTACTTAGCATTTAACAATAATATTACAACAAGAAATGAATATCATACGTTGAATATAATTTACTGGAAAAAAAAAAAAAAACCACTACCTGAGATCATGCATTTCAAGAAAAGATTAAAAACACAAGAAGAACAAATAGAAGAGCAGCAGAAGTGCCATCCATTGAAACAGAAGTTCCCCTGTTGGCTGAATTGGGCATCAAAGTGATATTGTGTTTTCTAATCCGATTTGGCGCTTAAAGAAGAGTTTCAGCATTTAATCAACTAAATGTGTTCAATACATCAATACATTTTAAATTTAGCAATGAACTTTGATAACGC
The DNA here is from genome assembly GCF_029339155.1 of Prunus mume. NCBI lineage: Eukaryota > Viridiplantae > Streptophyta > Magnoliopsida > Rosales > Rosaceae > Prunus > Prunus mume. The sequence continues at coordinate 298,333 of NC_142699.1, read as the reverse complement.
AGAAAACAAAAAGGCGAGCATCAACTATGAAAAAAAACAAAGATGGAAAAATTGCATAAATATCGAGTGATCATTTACTGAATGCTGAATTCTGTAACATTATTTTTAAGATTTCTACGACCATCAAATCCTAATAAGGAACTGAATCACTACTGACTCGACACTAACACCTTCCCTACTAGAATTACCCGTTAAACCAGCCGCTACCACTAAACTGGCATTGCCACTCTAAAGTGCCACCACCAGACCTTCATTACTGTATGACCAAAAAGAAAAGACCTTCATCACAGGTACCGCCATTGGCATCACTGTTACTAGTTACTACCACTATCACCAACCCTATAACTTGGTAACATTGTTTATCAACCTTCAGTATTTTACTAGCATTTCAACACTAACCAATTTAGAACTCCAAATTTAAGTATTAACAATTTAGTATATTCAGTGCTGGGTGATTTTAGCGCTTAAAATTTCAATGCTAACAGTTTAGCATTTAGTGCTTAACTTTCAGTTTTATCAAAGATGCCCCAAGACATGAAATTATTTGGTGAACATGGCATGATGAGTATAAGCACCATGATTTTTGAAATTTCAGCAATAAGTCCTATATGTTCCTCTTGCAGCTTAAGAACACAACAGCATCTAGACTCCTAAAATATGCACTTTTTAATATACTAAAATCAATTTCAAGTACTGCTTTGGAGACATCAGCACCCAAATGGTCTCTTCTCGCAAGGAATTCTGTCTAGTGCACAATCCATATATTGTTCATATAACATTATAAAAGTTCTATTATTAACATTTTGCTATGATCTTCTTCAGAATATGGATGTTTATATCACAGAATGCTTAAGCATGCTAGTAGCTTTCGCCAAATTCAAGCAAACTGTTATGTTCACCATAAAACACTAACAACGAGTTTCTTCAGTCAAGCAGCGGTAGAAGGGCTTTTGAAGGATAATCAAAATACTCCTGTAATAAGAAATAAATACTCACAGATTATCTTTGTTGGAATTTCCCACAAAGTTACTATCATGTAGTAAACTTGGGGACATTGGATAACGATCAACCTTTCTTCCTGTCTGGTCCTTCTGGGCATCCCTTCCACTATTAACCTTCAAAATTTTGACTTCATGGTTTAATCCATCTTCCCATTGCTGAGAGGACAACCTCATTGAATTCAAAGACTCCATCTGATCTTCATAATAAATGCCATCCTGTGGCAGGACCTGATTCTTCTCAGGTTTCAAACGACTCAATGAACCAGGGGTGCCTTTCTCTGCAACCTGTAGCCACGCAGTCTCTAACCTTTGGTCGCGAATAATGGATTCTATTCTTTGCATTGGAATCTCCTGTCTCCTTTCTCTTGTAGCACTTGTTTGGGCATTGCCTTCTGCAATCATGTCTGATGAATCAGAGGTAGACTTGTGGGTCCCATCAAGAAACAAAGAGCAATTTGAATAACCGTCTGTGGCATTTGATCCAACTCTTTTCCTTTCCCTATCAATTGCTGCCACGGTTCCTGATAAGTGAGCTGGACTTGGACCATTTAGAGAAGCCTCTCCGCCAGGCAAGTGAACAATTCTAACCTCTACATTGCGTCTGAGAACCACTTCCATGGAATTTGTGATACTACTAACAAACCTTTCTGCTCTGGATTTGATACTTCCATCTTCAAATGCAACATAAGCAACCAGGACACCTTGAAAAAGAATCAGTTCAAACATGGGAAGAAAGGGAAAAGAACATATATATATTACAAAGAGAGACATATATTAATAGAGAGAAAACAAGCAAGGCTTTCTGTTGTAAACCACACTTCGGAGCCTAATTATCAAACCTAGCCAATTAAATAATACTTATTGTAATGCTTAGACTATTTTGATTTTTTTTCTCTTTTCTCCTCCCAACCCCTGGTTATAACAAAGCTTGTTTACTGCCCGAACCATTTCCCTTGCATTTCTCATATCAGTGAAAACCTAAACGATAGAATGGGGTATTTTAGGGCTTTAGACAAAGCTGGTATTTTCTCCATCAACCAATCTTATATGTGCATGAATGATCAGTATACGCTCCATAAGTTTATCAAATGGGGCAGGTCTCTTCAATTGATATAACTAACCCATAAACTAGGAATTGAAATCAGGCCTCTTTAATGATGTTGGAAATTTATGGCTTAAAAACATCATTATCCACATGCAATTTACACGAAGTGCAAGCATGAGATCCTATGTTTGTTCACTGTGAACTTTAATGAACAAACTGAATGGCACAAAACCACTGGAACAACTTCTAGCTATAAAAAGATCCATGACATTTATTCAATTATGTGTTTTTAAGCAAAGATAAATGAAGTGTATAACAAGCTTAAGAGCTTACCTTCAGCTTCAGATATAGACACTAGCTTTCCATGCGAATGTAGTAGCTGCCTCAGTGTCTTTGAATGACATCTCTCAATACACTGTGCCCAGACATCCTCCAACTTTTCTGAGTTTACACATCTAAGAATCACATTACCAGCCATATCCTCATCATGCAAGGGAGTTGAGGCCCCACTTTCCATGATTTGGCCATGTGAAGGCTTGGTATTGAAACCGAAACCATTTTTTCTTGACAATGAATCTCTCTGATGGTTGGAATTGCCATTTAGTGTTTTTTGTAAAGAAGCATGAGAAGTTGATTTATGAAGCATATATTGACCTTCTAACTGTTTGTAGGTGGCAGCTTCTCTTGAAGCACTGGATGAATCATCCTCAGTCGTCTTACAACTGTGCCTCCTGCTGCACGAGTGAGTAAGGTCAGGAGAAGGCATTGAACCAAGCTGTAATAGGGTCGCTGTAAACCATGTTGAGCGCTCACTTGAAACCCTAAGCTGTTTCTCAGCCTCCGAAAGAATCTTCAAAGCATGTTTTAATCTCTCCAATTCTGCTTCAGTCACTAAAGTAGGACACCCAACCATAGTTAGAATAAATACATTTAAAATTAAAAAATCTTTACTGTACACATATCATCTAGATCATCACAAAAGTCAGTAAAACATTTTGAGCAACAAACATTTCTTTCAAAATACAAACCAGTCAGTGGAGATTCTTTCTGTGTCTCCAGGCTTTATAATGCAATTATTATCTATAGAATCTACAAGTACTTGTATTAGTCTACATGGATAAGAATTTTTCAAGAGTCAATTCAGGAGAACATGAAGTATGCCAACAGAAGAAACACCATCCGAACATGCAACAACAACACTAGACGTCTAATAGAAATTTCCGTCTCCCTCCACAACCCTTACAATCTTGAACAAACAGGAATGATAAAATTAACATTCTTCTATAGGAAACCATAAAAGTAAACTATTTGTACCACATTGTTGACAAGATCTCTCAAAGTGGTGGGATCCACTTGTGCATGTGGATCCCACCTCTGTGAGAGCACCATCCCTTCAATAGACTAGGTTCTCCATATTACATTCTTGAACTTCTTCTTTTTGGGGTCAGGTATACTTAATTCCTACATTTGGTTCTTTGTGATGGCTTAAAATTGGTTCAGGGTGAGGGGATGACCACCCATTCCATCCTAAAAAAGCAGATAGATCATGGAACCAATGTGTGCATTGCAGCACAATGCTTGTCCATACATGATGATACCATATCTTCAATTAGGATATCCCAAAAATTTAAAATCTCTTTATCACATTTGTTTGAGTCTATTGTTCTTAATAACATTCATTTGTTCAAATTATCCCTCGAGTAGTTATCAATTAATAACCTCATTTTTGTGTTAGTTACGTGACTATGGTACTTTCTCCACATCACACTATCATTGGTGCTATAGAAAAAACAACTTTATTGGCACCGAAAGTTAAGGGGATGACACTCACAATTCCGGTCACCAAAGAATGAATCATGCTTGACATCATTGATATTGTAGGTTCCAGCAATGATGTCCATAATTAGGCTGGCCAACTGAGACATCAAAACCATGGGATCAACCCCAGAGTCCATCAACTCTCTGGCCCTTTTCACTGTTTCTGCAGTGTCTGATGACATTGCTAATTCCAAAAGCTCCAGTAACTTTTCATCAGAAACAACTCCCACCTACAGAAGATAGAGCACTAGATTAATGAACTTGTAAAACAATAAATTCAGCTATTTGGAATTGCTAACAGACACCTGTTGATCTTTTATTTCGTTTTTCTTCTTTTAACAAGCGCCACAAATCATAATACTATGGTAAACTTGAATTGAATTAGACCATGTCAAGAAGTCATTTGCAGAGAAAACTCACAAGTTCATTCACGAGAGATGTTGAAATTCTTTTGCCCAGCAAGCTCAACTGATCCAACATAGTTTCGGCATCTCGAAGTGAACCATCTGCATTCAAAGCAATCAATTCTAGTGCATCCGTTTCAACATCCAGGTTCTCTTCAGCAGATATTTTCCTCAATCTAGCAACAATGTCACTATCTTTAATTTTGTTAAAGAGGTATTTCTGACACCGAGATTGTATGGTGCGGGGAACATTGTCCAAATCAGTTGTTATAAATATGAAAACAACTCTTTGTGGTGGTTCTTCCAGATATTTGAGAAATGCCAGCCACGTCTTAGAAGGTAACAAGTGGCATTCATCAATCACAAAGACCTTGTACCGTGAGGATGCTGAAGGGGGTGCCATCGATAGAGTTTTCAATAGGTACCTAACTTTGTCAATTCCTTTCTTATTGGCGCCATCAACTTCCAATAGATCCTTGTTCTTACCAGACACAAAATCAGAGCACTCCCTGCAGTAGCCGCATGGCTTAGTTTCATCAGGAGCTAGGCAATTCAAAGAAGCAGTAAAAATCCTGGCTGCTGATGTTTTCCCAGTTCCACGGGGGCCCTGGAAAAGATAAACAGGGGCAATCCGACCCCTTTCAATAGCATTTATCAGTGATTGAACAACAATATTTTGCCCAACCAACTCACCAAAGAACATTGGCTTGTACTTCTGGCTAAAACTCCTAATGTTTTCTGGTGAGCCTTCCTCTTCTCCTCCTCTATTTAGAGTTACAATCTCCAACCCTTCTTGACTTCGGCAGCTTGATGACCACCTCCGTCCATCTAATCGACTCAGAGCCTCCAAATCAAGTTCCCCGAAGTTTGTAGAAAGCTCGTCATCACTCCTTCCAGTTCCTAAGGATGATCCTCCCCTACCCTCACCACTATTGGTAAGCAATGGGAGGACACCCTGAGCACTTCTAGATGCAATTCTCTGCTTATGTGAACCTGATGATGATTGACGTCGTCTAGGATAAATATTTTGACTTCCACAAAATATGATACTTCCTTTCCTCCTCAAAGTATCAGAAAGCGAAGGGGAGCAGCAGCTTCCATACATGCTTTTGTGTTTCGGTGTCCTTTTGGACCAATAACAAGGAATCCCACATCCCTGGCGACCTGGAAATTCCAAATGGTCATCAACCTCATCATCTCCATCATTCATGGAAGTTGTGGTGCCATCCCAAGACCCAACAGTGCTTGGATTACGAACATGATACCTGTTATAAGAACTAGTTGACAATGCAGGGGTGCTATAAGAATATGAAGAGTCCTCTCTTCGAATACTATTATCTCTCCTAAACTTAGACCAATTCTTCTTCTTAAGTTTGGAAAGCAATGGTGAAGCCCCAGAAATTCGCCTCAGATCCTCTGAATTGCAGTAGTCTTCAGTGTCATCAGATTGGTCGACCAAGTCATCCCGGGTCCGGCCTGATCTTACAGCCATTGAAGGATGACCCTCCACGGATTTCCTGGAACTGACTAAGTTTCTACCAAGAATTAATTCTTTCTGCTGATATTTGGATAAAAGGTCAGAGTGGGTATCGGTTTTCTTACTTGTTTTCTTCGTATTTTTCACGGGTGGCAAAAGATGCGCATATCTACGCCTGAGCATCATGGATGAGGAGCGGCTGTAAGTTTGAGTGTCACTCCTTGAATCTCCATCTGCCACGGTACGCGCATCGCTCAAGCTATCATCAACACTCAACGCTGCAACTGAAGAAGAAGCATCAATGCCATCATCATCATCATCATCATCATCATCATCATCATAATCACCATCCCCGTAATCATCATCGTCATTGTCGTTGTTTCTGGAGGATTTGGAGCTCTTCCAGTTGTGCAAGAAGACCCTTTTGTCGCTGCCATTGTTTCTATTTCCACTGGGAGTAGTCGAGTTTCCATTGTTGTTCCAAGTGGAAGAAGTCGTAGCAGAGGCTGCTGCTGCTGCTGCTGCTGCTGCTGCTGCTGCTGCTGCTCCCACAGATCTAGAGGAGGAGGCCAGAGGAGACCGCCAAGAAGACGTGGTACCGGGATCGCGAAGAACGCGGGCGGCTTTTCGAATCTGTGTGAGCTCCTTCTTCAAGTGCAGTTGGCTTCGATCAGAGACACCCATTGCTGCTGCTGCTGCTGATGATGATGACATTTCCATATATACAACATATATATAGATAGATCATGTATGAAAAAGAATGGCAACTCAAATTCAAATTCAAGTAAAGGGCTTCAATTTGAAGTTGAAAAACTCAAAGCATTTCGATTTTCATTCAGAAGCACGAAGAAACCCACAAACCCAATCTTTACTTTAATACAAAGCTTCATCATTTGATGACTGATCAAACACAAAGGAGAGACTTTGTTTTGGATGCTATATATGTATCTCCATCCATATCCAAAATGCCTGAATCAGAATGAAGGAATATAAGAGGCAAGAGACCTTGAGCCTTTAAGGGATGGATTGTCCAGATCTGACAGATTTCATTCAACACTTGCACCAATTGATTGACACCTCAATCCCTCAATGTCAATCATAATATAAGGATTTAATAATTAGCTCTTCTGCTCTTCAGCTACCCCTGCTGCTCTCTCTCCCCCTCTCTTCTTTTGACTCTCTCTCCTCTCCCAACACAGAGAGTCACTCTGTTTTTGTTGCTTTGCTTAGGGTTTAGTTGGCGCCCCAAATGAAATCTTGAATCTCTAAACCAAAAAAAAAAAATTGAAAAATCTGTGTCACAAGTGACACTGTGAACTGTGAACTGTGAACTGTGACAGAGAGAGAGAGGCCCTTTTACATTTAATTATGTCCTTGTCTCGAGCCTGATATTTATGTATTATAAAAATGGATGAAACTAAAAAGAAAATAAAAACAGTGAAAATGGAAAGCTCCCTCCAAACACGGGATTCTCTTTCTGTATTACACAAACATTTACGTAGAGCTTTTGTCGCCTCGGATTTATCTTTCTTCCCAAATTTTGTTCTGTCCGTTTTTTATTACATTGTTTTCCAATTTGTCACCCCAATTCCCCGAAAGATTTCTTTCTTCCGTTCCTTTTTGGTAAGTGAATAAAATCTTTCTTTCTCTAACCTACGAAGATCTTTCACAGATTCACCTGCCATTTTACGAAACTTTTGGCACAAATCCTGCATTTTCTATTAAATTATGACTTTTGAAATTGACATTCGTGATATGTTCTAGTATATGCTTACCTGCTATTGCTGATGAGTTTAAGTGTTTTGGAAAAAACGAATGCATCAAAAAAAGCATATCTATATGAGCAATGTCAAGTAATGCTTACGATCAAATCAACAACCCCACATGTTCATGCATGCATCTCTATGGTTGCCAAGCAACACATAGCGGTCAGGCTCTACACCCCTTCTTATCAATCGCCACAACGTTTTTCTTCCCTTAAAATGAAGACACAGGAAGTACAAGATAAGCAAAGATGCCAGGAGGGAGGAAGTGGGGAAGGAAATTATCGAGGAAACATGCTTAAATTATACAAATTTCTCCATAGTTTTTTAGGTATTTATTTCAAAAACTAATAGGTAGATAAACAAAATATTTAAAAACCAAAAGAGGATAATATAAAAGAACACTAATGACATTTATTGAAAGGATATATCGATGATATTGAAGACGATGCAACATAAAATGACAGAACAAGTTTTCTAACATAGACTAAAAGATAAGCTCACATACATACAATGCAAGAAACACATGTACTCCTCAATAAAGGAGTATCAAATTTCCACGTAAATATGAACATTGTGGCACTCAAAATTCTCAATATTGTACGGTTATGGAGTATGGTGTATATGCATAGGGTGGTTGACAATTGGCGTTGGTAAGGGGTAGGGGAAGTATGGTATAATTATGTGAACTTTTTTTTCTGTTTAAAAAAAATTATTTTTAGTTATAATTAATTGACGTAAATGCCTATAAACTTAACGGAAATCTTAATGGAGTTAGATCTATATGGTGGCTTGCAACACTTTACATAGTTTAGGTAGTTAAAAATAAAAATTGAAAGTTCAAGCCAAGTGATAATGGCTTACATGCCTAAAAGTACAAGTGGTATTTATGCAAAAATGATACTTGAAATCGCTACTCAAACCATAAAAAGAATAAATATAAATAAATAAAAAACCCTTAATTTAATAAATGGATTTATCTGAAGAATTGTTAAATGTCAAAAATTGAATGCACAATTAGAGTTCGATCTCTCACTTTATTCTTAAATAAAAAAACACAAAAAAAAAAAACAATAAAGAAATTACTATATTATTAGCATTAACTCAACACACTAGTCCATATGAGTTCGGATCTTGAGTCTATGTATTCAGAGGCTATGCATTTTTCTCGAAGTGTTATAAATCTTCATAATATCAAAAGCTAATATGCAACAAAATCTAGCTCTCTATAGAGATGCTCAAAATATAGAATTGGATTTTCCTAACAAAAAGGTCTATTTGATCCTATTATAGAAATAAAAATGCATGTTATGAGGGCAGTCCACAATCACCTCTTTCAATCACATCTCTCATCATTATAATCTTTTGAATTTTTAATAAGAAAATATAAATATGATTAGGAATTGACTATCTTTGTCAAGTCATGTCATGTAGATCCTAGTCAAAGACAAAGAGTAGTAAACAAGAAACAAGACATTGTATATTAGATTAATGAGTGTTAACCAATCCTTATTTTGGGCAGATCATATGCAATACTTTGGAAGATTTAATTTAGATTGCATGCAATTTCCTAACACAAGCTAGCGCGCGCACTCCTTGGCACACTATTATCCTACACTATTTGCTCCACAAGAGTCCAAAAATAATTTAGATTACGAATATCATGCATCTGTAGAGGATGACAAATAGTTAGCAAGCAAGTACACTACATGGGTTAAAAAATAACAACAAATTGTAAAGATCTTGGAAGAGATTCTTGTTTTCCTTTTCCGAAAATAATTGGCAAGAAAGTGGAGCGAATCATTTTCATCACCACCATCCTCATAACTAAATAATACAATTTTAATTATGAATTATATCAATGTGAAAATAATAATATTAGGCAGCTCCTCTCAGATGCTGACATATTTGATAGGGAGGACTAGACTAGATTGGACTAGACTAATAAAATCTCTATATTTATGTGCATTCAAGGCATAATATGGATATGTTGTTTAACTTGAAGGAAGAATGAGCACTATAGATGTTGATGACTAAAGCTTATCCCCCTTAATCCCCTTGAAAATGGTGGAATTATGGGCCAGTTTGGCATTATTGTCACTTTCTAAAAAATTGTTTATGCTATACTTTGAAAATAATGAGTTATAAAGTAAAGCAGTTCCATGTTTTAAAAACAATATTTTTAAAGTGTTATCAGTACAAAAAGCAAAGTCAAAACCGTTTGGTATATTTTAATATAAAACTGTTGTAATTATGGATATGTACTAAAATGGACATGATTTGTTGGCAAATTTTAATATAAACTATTGTAACTATTGATAATGACTAAAATAGATATGATGTTGAAAGTGTTAGATGCTAACTATGTGATGGTGGTGGTGGTAGTCGTGGTGTAGTGGTAGTGGAGGTGGTGGTGGTGGTATAGGTGGAAGTGGAGTTAGTGGTGGAGGTGATGGTGGTGGTAGTAGTGGTATAGGTGGAGGTGGAGGTGGAGTTGGTGGTCGTGGAGGTGGTAGGTTGTGGTTGTGGTGATAGCGGTAGTGATAGAGGTGGAGGTGGATGTGGTGGTTGTGGTGATGGTGATGGAGGTGGAGGTAAGGTGGTGGTGGTGGTGGTGGTAAGGGTGGAAGTGGGGGTGGAGGTGGCAGGGGTGGTGGTAGTGGTGAAGGAGGTCGTGGAGGAGGTGAGGTGGTGGTGGTGGAGGTGACGGTGGTGGTGGTAGATGATGTCATTTTTAAACATTAATGATGGTATTATGGGAATTGAAAAAATTGATTAAAAGCTATTCTCTGCTTCTTGTGAAAGCAACCTAGATGTTGCTTTTAAAAGCTGCTATGAGGAGGCCATTGTTTTTAAAATAATTAGCATATTTGATTTTTACTAAACATCTAAAATCGCTTAACTTTAAAGTGAAGCCGGTTTTTGGCTAAAAAAGAATCCCAAACGGGGCATGCGAGGGATAAGGTTTACTCATCATTGTCATCAACCTCTTATGAATAGTCATCCTTCATCCTCAAAGTCAAAGTTAGACAACAATATCCATATTACGCGTTAATTGCATATGAAAGGCATTTTGCTAGTCCAGTCTTGTCCAGTCTAGTCATCCTTAATAATGCATTGATGTGCAATTGTTTGGTTAAATGGAGGATCATATAGATTGATTTGAGAGTTTGAAGATTAAAACGAGGACTTCAAAAAATTTAGGGACTACTCGTATTAAAAACCCAAAAAAAATAAACTAAGGCTTGTTTGATAGGGAGGATTAAAATAGACTAGGAAAATGCCTACATTTCATATGCATTTAAGGCATAATATAGATATTGTTGTCTAACTTGGAGGATTATGGAGGACTGTTCATAAAAGGTTGATGACTAAAACTTATCCCTCTTAATCCAACCATTTTCAAGGGGATTAAGGGGGATAAGTTTTAGTCATCAACCTCTTATAGATAGTTCCCTTTTATCCTCAAAGTTAGATAACAATATCCACATTATGCCTTCAATGTACATAAAATGCAAGCATTTTGCTAGTCTAATCTAGTCATCTTCAACAAACGAGGCCGGTAGTAAGGAGAACATAGGGGGAGTTAAGAGTATATGAATATGTACACAACTAAAAACTGAGGTGAAAAAATTGGGTGGATGAGAGTTAGCACTCAATTAATAATTGATTGTAGGAAGGAGTCGTCCAAAACAAGCATAAAGGACAATCTTGGTTCGTTTGGATCTATTTGGAGAATAACGTGCAATTATTATCATTATAACACATTATTTCATTAATTAGTCTTAAAGCATTAATGGGGTCTAGCCCAGTAAAAAAAAAATATCTTGATTTGCAGACTAGTGGTTTTAAGTTCGAACTCTCATAGCACCATAGTAGTGTGTGTGTGTGAAACCTTCCTCCCTCTTATAGTTTAAATTGCCACTTGTATTTATTTATTTATTAAAAAAAAAGAATCTTAAAGCACAAAATATGCTTACCATCCATATCCATTTACTCAAATAGCAGCCTTGCTAAATCAACAGCCTTTTTTTCCCCCCAGTTAGATGCTAAATCAACAACTATGATATTAACAATAGAGTAAGATCCTCTAACTATGGAAAACGTAATTGAATGTTAAAATCAAGTGATAGAGGCAAACATGGGCATGTTTGGTTCACGAAATGAACTTCTTAGGAATGATACTCCTATGTCTAATTCCACGAGATAGAAATAGAAGATGTTCAATGCTGGGAAATGAAGACCCAGAAATGCCAGTCTCTCATGCTAAAATATTTGGGGAATTTTATTCTTCTTATATAGGAGTACATAGGGTTTAAATGTAAGAAATAAGGAAAGTACTAAAATCCTGATTGTACAATGAATAACCAACTATACAAACTATGAAGTAAATCTCCTAAACTGACTCATTTAACACTCCTTCTCAAGTTGGCGCATGGATATCATTAATGCCCAACTTGTTAAGTGAGCTATGAAAAACTTGGCTTGACATGGTTTTAGTTAAGATATCTACCAACTAATCTAGATCTTCATACGGTAAGTGAATCCTGTCCTCCAACTTCTCTTTGATAAAATATTCATCCACTTCAACATGTTTAGTTCAATCATGTTGAACTGGATTATGAGCAATGCCGATGACCACTTTATTATCACAATATAACTACATGGGTTTATTAGGCTGAAAGCCCAACTTCATCAACACATTTCTGATTCACAATAATTCACAACTACCTTGTGACATACCCTATTCAACTTCAGCACTCAATTTGGCAACACACCTTGTTTCTCGCTACGCCAAATAATAAGGTTACCTCATACGACAGTGAAGTATCTAATGTAGACAATCTATCGGACAATTATTTTGATGCACCAAATGTTGGAACTGGGGATCAGCCTCTTCTTTATAAGTTTTTCATTGTTTCGTAAAAACAAAAAGAAAGAAGCGATGGTCTGAAAATGGGAAAAGTTGAAAACCTTAACCAACCAAGAGTAGAGTTTCTGCAAAATGGCAGTCCCAAGTTCTTGGAACTTAATGAACGTTTGGAAAATAAAAACGATAAGCCATTTTATTATTTGGTCATATAGTCATAGTCCGATCAAGAAAAGAGACGTATTTATATGAATTTTGGGCATTTGTCAATGTCACAGTTGGATAACTTAGCATGCAAGATAAGCAATTTGAGTCAGCTAAGGCAGTTTCATGCGCAGCTCATTCAAAATTCTCTCCACCACCATAGCCAATGGGTGTCACTGCTCATCTCCCAATGCACACGCCTCCGTGCGCCGCTGCCCTATACCCGTCTCATCTTCGATTCCACACCTCGCCCCGATATCCATGTCTTCATCTCTATGCTCAAATATTACTCCAATTTGGGCAGTGCCCATTTTAATCAAGTTGCTTCTCTGTATCAAAAGCTGCAGTGTTGTGACTTAAGGATCGGTACCTTCGTGTACCCTGTCTTGATCAAATCTGCCGGCAGTAAAGGAATTGAGTTCCATGCCCATGTCCTGAAATTGGGTCTTGCTTCTGATCCCTACATTCGCAATGCCATCATGGGTTTGTATGCAAAATATGGCCCGGTTGAGAACGCCAGAGATGTGTTTGCTGAAATGCATGAGAGAACTCTTGCAGATTGGAATAATATGATCTTTGGGTACTGGAACTGGGGGAATAAAGCTGATGCGTGCAGACTCTTTGATATGATGCCTGAGAGGAATGTTGTCACTTGGACTGCTATGGTTACTGGGTATGCTAGGATGAGGGATTTGGAGAATGCAAGAAGGTATTTTGATGAAATTCCAGAGAAAAATGTTGTATCCTGGAATGCAATGCTCTCCGCTTATGCTCAGAACGGATTTCCAGAGGAGGCTTTAAAATTGTTTGATGATATGATGAACTCCAGGGATCAACCAAATGAAACTACTTGGGCAATTGTCATTTCAGCATGTTCGTCATGTGGTGATTGCTCCCTTGCTGATTCATTTGTTCAAAAGCTCAACCAGAAGCGGATACATTTAAGTTATTTTGCCAAGACAGCGCTGCTTGATATGTATGCAAAGCGTGGGAGCCTCCAGGCTGCTAGACAAGTTTTTGATGAATTGGGGGTGTCTAGGAACACTGTTACCTGGAATGCCATGATATCAGCATATACAAGGGTTGGGGATTTGGCTTCAGCTAGAGAGCTCTTTGATAAGATGCCAGAAAGGGATGTTGTCACATGGAACTCGATGATTTCTGGTTATGCTCAAAATGGGCAGTCAGCTCTTGCAATTGATCTCTTTAAAGATATGATTACTGCTGCTGATGATCCCAAACCAGATGAGGTAACTATGGTGAGTGTCAATCTCCGCGTGTGGACATCTTGGAGCCTTAGACATAGGAAATTGGGTTATCAGTATTGTCAGAAAAAATCATATTAAGCTAAGTATATCAGGATACAATTCTTTGATATTCTTGTACTCCAAGTGTGGAAGCATGGATGATGCCAAGAGGACATTCCAAGAAATGACAACAAGAGATGTGGTTTCCTACAACACATTGATTGCAGGGTTTGCAGCTCATGGTCATGGAATGGAAGCTGTCAAACTACTGTCGAAGATGAAAGGAGAATTTGTTGAACCGGACCGTGTAACATATATTGTTATTCTTACGGCATGTAGCCATGCAGGGATGTTAGAAGAAGGTTGGAAGGTTTTTGAGTCAATCAAAGCTCCTGATGCCGATCATTATGCCTGTGTGATTGATTTGTTAGGTCGAGTGGGTAAACTAGATGAAGCAAAAAAAATTATCGATGACATGCCGAAGGAGCCACATGCTGGGGTATATGGGTCTCTTTTAAATGCTAGCCGAATTCACAAAAGAATCGATCTTGGGGAGTTTGCTGCAAGCACGCTCTTTGAGCTTGAACCACATAATTCAGGAAACTACATTTTACTTTCAAACATATATGCCTCAGCAGGCAGGTGGGATGATGTGGTGAGAGTTAGAGAATTAATGAGAAAAGTAGGGGTGAAGAAGGCAACTGGGTGGAGTTGGGTTGAATACAAAGGTAAGTTGCACAAGTTCATTGTGGGAGACAGATCACATGAGCGGTCAGACGATGTTTATAGGCTATTGGCGGAATTAGGGAGGAAAATGCGAAATTCTGGGTACATGGCTGATAAGACCTGTGTGCTAAGAGATGTTGAGGAGGAGGAGAAAGAAGAGATGGTGGGTACTCACAGTGAAAAGTTAGCAGTTTGCTTCGCTCTTCTGGTTACTGATGCAGAGGCAGTGATTAGGGTAGTGAAGAATCTGAGGGTGTGCTGGGATTGCCATACAGCTATGAAGATGATATCTAACTTGGAGGGAAGGAAAATTATTTTGAGGGATAATAACAGGTTTCACTGCTTCAGTGATGGGATATGTTCTTGCGGAGACTATTGGTAACCTATACCAATAAACTTGCCATTTTCATGCTAATGAGGACACACCTTATGGCTTAGTGATGCTCTTGCAACATCAAGTAACAACAGCTTACAAGGTGTTATTTAGATGGATCCATTTATTTGTTCGTTTAGTCTCTTTTTTTTTTTTTCCTTCTTCTTCTTCTAAGAGGAATTGCAAATGAAAGATGACATCAAGGTGCAAATTAATGACTGAATTCTTAACTCTTGTTGAAGGTTAAGTGAATATATGTTGAAGAAGGAAGGTATCCGTGAGGTTGTAGCTCACATATGACTAGAGGACGAGCTTATGTTTGGCTCAGGTAGCAATGCCGCATCAACCTCGTCTTCACTTCCAGGGAATCAAGATGTCGGGTTGAGAAGAAGCTTGATCGGGGACTTGTTTAACTTTAAACACCAGGTAGTAGAAATACTATAGTAAATTCCTCCACTTTCATATTAGAACCCAAGGGCAAAGTAAGAATTTACTATAGAATATTAGCTGATTTTAATGATTTGAAATATATATTTTTTTCCTGTCACACCGTATATATTCAGACTTTTGAATTTTCAGTCTACTTTTGGTGCCGCCTTCTATCTTTCGGTTAGCCCTAGAGGCAAGAGCACAATAAGAACCTCACAAAATTTCTAGTCTGACAATATAAATATTTGTCTGATAAGATAACATTAGCGGTGAAAATAGTATTCCTTGCCTGTTAATATAATAGTGTGATGATTAGAAATATGGTTTAAACATGACTTTAATTACACAAAGCACATGAAAGTGCACCAAGACACAACTTCAAGCCAGAAATTATCAATAAAAAAATTGTACAAATCTGGAGAAATTCATGAAAATCTAAGACCTCGTTTCCCATCAAGATCAAAGACTCCAACCATATATAGGATCTGGCTTCTCCTAGTTGATTGAACATCTTCTGCAAAAGCTCGTTTTAAGGTCCTCATTTCATTGGCATCACCCTCTCGCTCTATCGACTTGTCAAATCGGTGACACTTGAGAGATTGACTTATTCCAAAGTATACCTGCATTGGATTTTACATAATTTTTTGTTGGTTGTGGATTTCTAATTCGGATAATTACCAATTTAACACCAGAATATATGACATTGTCCCTTTTTGTTCCTTAAAATGGGGCGAGGCAACATGGAAAATTTGGAAATTCTTGTATAAAGACATAAGATTCATATATGTAACCACTTGTGACTTGTGACTTGCCGTTTTTGCAGTAAGTCATGACTCTTTGACAAAGAGTCTTTCTGCACCTATAGAGGTGCCACACCGATGCATTAAAAGAAATCAGTTGTCTTCTTTCTAGGTTACACAAGTCTTTTCAGAGATTATGAAATTTAAATCTCACAACAAATATTTCTATTTGTGACATTTGAGTAATTGTGCTTAATTAGGACAAAAAGATTAGGCTGAGGTTGGGGAGAGTAGAGGAAGCATTCGTTTCTATAGGTACAAAAAATTTACAAATAGTGTACCCAGAAAAGATATACTGATTAAACACTTCAAAATAATAGAGGATAGAAAAAAAAATTCTTCTTAAAACTTCAGTTTTGTTTTTATATATTTATGAAACTCTAGCACACTCTAACCATCCTTCGAGAGATTCAGCTTGGTGTCTCAATTTCTGAATCTTCGAGCTCAAGTATAGCATTGAATCCAAATTCAGTTCCTGGTTTAAACAAGAGTTTGAGTTCTTCTGCTGTTTGAGTAGTGTTGATTTTGTTTTCCTTCACATTCAAGTTTTCCTGAAATTGATGAGAGATTTTAGAACGTTGCCTGAGTTTTATAAGAAAGACAACGTAGTGAATGGTGACCAGGACTTGCCTTCTTTACATAATCACCCATGGTAGAGCTTATTATTTCTTGTATGACAAACTTTGTGACACGCTCCTTACCAAGTATATCCAAGAGAAAGCTTTTTGGGACCTGAGGGAAGTTTTAGGTTAGCCATCAAAGAACAATGCTAAAGACTAAAGCATATGAACGAAGGATCCTATGAACTTCAAAATGGTTTCAAAACATAAATTGGCACCCCAGAAATTTAATTTCACAAGCGTGAACAAATGGATGCACCAATCAAATGAAGGTACTTCTAATACTTTCAAATATCCAAGTTCATAAAAGACCTGACAACGTATCAACCAAAAGACACCTAGCAAATTAAGTTCATTGAAGTTTTGTAATTGATGTCGTTATGGAAAGCCAGTGGTGTGTGAATAGTATAACATGAAAATGTGGTCATGCTATATCTAAATGTGTAACTTATGAACCAATATCTGAGCCATATTACAATGTGGTTACATCAAAATCTGCAAAATTTGTAACAAGAATCTTATTAAATGTTGATTAGATAGAGCTAGTTAAATTATGCGGGGCTCGCATCGACTAGTGAAATTCAATCATAAATTCTTATCACAAAAAAATAAATAAGTATAAGAATAAAACCACTCACCTTTGATGTTTTTCCTGGAGTAGTCCCAAAGCACATGAAAAGGAAAATTTATAGTTAAAACTTACGGACTCACAATTCAAAAGTTACTAAGCATTTATAAATCAAAAGAAGAAAGGATAGATGCTATCGGCTTAGAATTCCCACATCCATGCACTCTAATGCAGCATATTCAATAAATGGCTGAGTTAACCTTTGCATATATGGATACACAATCCTAAGCATATCAAAATTGAAAATAACAGGTCCCTTTTCCGAAACTGAAATGATACAAAATAAACTAAAAAGAAATTTTCTTTTGACTGCAAGATTTAAAAGGTCATCCAAAGTTGACCTCTACCTTATATTTTTGCAGTATATTCCAGACATCAGGTAAGAAGGTTTGTATTAATTCCAACAAAAGCAGGGGTACATCAATGTATTACCTCCTTTTTGTCTGCGAAATCCGGGAACTGGTGGTGCTGTGCGTGCCAAGTTTGTCAAAACCTTATCAAAAACTTTTTCTGTGTCATCCCCAGTCAAGTCTACTCTAACCTGGCAATGGAACAAAACAAGCACTTGCAATATAAGGTCCCAAACCTTTAGACACAGAAAACGCAAAAACATATACAACCAAAACCAGGCAATTAAATTGCTATACACTTTTTCATGAAAATGAGAACAATTTATCTGCAGCCTTTAACTCTAACAAAATGTTCCCAAAGCTTGATTCAATCAAACTATCTGGATATTTTGAATACTATTCGTTTTCCTATACCATCATAAACGTGCCTAGGAATACTTGAATCCTTCATTCACCTGCATGCATAAACTACTATGAATTATCACAAGAATAACATGTCACTTAAAATGCATGTGTGTTCTAACTGTGTTTCGATTAGATCTTGCATTGCAAGCTCACTTGTATCTTATTATCTTCTTGGGACTCTACAACAATCTTGGCGGATTTCAATGTTATGAGATTGCCTTCTACATCTGCAATAGATGCCTCTAAACCTGCAAAACCAAAATGAAAAATATATAATTCAAATTACAAACATCAGAAAACATGAACAAACAGAAAGAGAGTAAACTGAAAAGGCTTGTAATAATAGTCAATTATCTGAAAACAACCAACCTGAACCAGCTGCACATATCAGCCTGGATAAACGAGCATGACCCGTCTTATGCGGACTACAAAAGAATAATAACCTCAAAAGATTGAAAATGTTGGTTTGACGCAATTTCTTATTATGTTGCCACTGAAACTGTAAGCTCTCTCATATATAATGCAATAAGCTATGCAATGCAGATACGTGAAAGGTAAGCGAAAAGTAGAAAAAGAAAAAACTTCTGAGATATGCAATTTACCTCGTAAACAGCTTGCGTTGTGTGTTGCAGAACCCAACAATCCTTGTAGCGTTTTGACATGTAAGAGCACGACTGCAGTAGCTTCTAACAGGGAACTGCTGCAGCAAACTAATAAACCATCAAAAACCTTCTCTCACATATTTTTGCCTGATTATTATTCAGAGCAGTAGATATGACAACCATAAAAATGGTGCACACAACATGTATGATGAAATGCGTCAAAGGTACGTCTGCTACTAGTACTACGTACCACTCTAATTGTCCAATTACTAGAGAAACGCTTTACTGAAGAAACACAGAAATTGGGTGAAGTTGAGAGTTTCTTTTCTTACTTTGGGAAGCCCAAGGGACTGGAAATGAGAGGGTACTACTGTTGTCATCGTCGTCGTCAATGACGCCACGCTGCTATGCTATTGCTGCTGCAGCTGTTATAGCTTGTAAAAGAGATGCAAGAAAAGTGTTGTTCCAGATACAGGAATATCTTATCACTCTCAATCAACGCAGCTTTACCTAGCCTTTTAATCATGGCCGTTAGAAAAACACAAAACAACAGATAACAAATTTTAAAAAAAATTAAAAAGAAAAGAAGAAGACCATACCCTCTACATCTCCACCACCAAGGACCCACTAGCCACCACACTAGAAGGACTTGTATATCATGGATATAATATTATTTTGCTATTCTCAATTAATCACGCCATCATATGAAACAATTATCATGCACGACAAAATGTAATTAATTGGGAATAGCAAAATAATGTTATCCCCGTAATATATAAGTTTTTCTCCCACCACACACCTATATTGGTCGCGTACTTTATTGGCAGTTGAAAATGAATAAATAAGGCTAGGGACGGTGTGGTGGGTCTTAGTTTTCCTCCCTTTTTTCTTTAGATGTCTTTTATACAAAAATAAATAAATATTGAAAATCAAGGTAAAATGGGAAGTTGATTGGCAAAAAATATCCGATAGGATTTCCTTGAGATGTATTTGGATTCAAATAAAGGCACCCACGGAGGCACTAATTAAATTGTGGCTAATTAATAATAGAAAGTACAAAACAGCCAGTTTTGGAGCGGAGTAGTAACTGAAAACATAATCATATTATGCCGTGTACTAATATATTAAAAAAGATCCGTATAGCACGTTATTGTTCTAACACTGGTAAGAATTAATGCCTCTGAAATTCTACAAAACCAGAAAGGTATATTAAATCGTAAAAGACGGATAGAAGAATTTTTAATATCAGACAAGCTCCAACTGAGAAATAAATATTAAAAACAAAAGAAAATCGCTCTCATTTTGGTCGCCCTGTCTGTCTCCCTCTCTTTGTAACTCTTTCGTCAACAGACATTTTTCTCTTCAATTCAGCAGCCTAGAAATGAAATGAGCCCGTCTCTCATTCCTCAGAGAGTGAAGAGCAGAGCATGCATCCATGCTTGGTCTTTACTTGCTCAAGAGTAAGAACTGCTGCACAACCACAGATTACTTTTCCAGCTACATTCCAGAACCTGAAGATCATTCCCATGCTGCGATGAGTGATCAACTAAAGCCTCAAGTCTTGACACAGCAATTCCTAGTCAACATGATAAAACTGTTGGCATATCCAATTCTCCCCCCAACTTTGGTACCTTATAATCAAACCAAAATCTTCCAGTACAACATCTCTCAGTGAAACTTACCAGAAACCATTCTTTGCATGGACAATTACTCCACGACTGCACCAACAACTTGCTCAATATCTGTGCTTTCTTATAGAAGATGATATTGTAGTATTAATACTAAGGACAACAAGAACATCAGAAAACAGCAAAAACAACGAAAAACTATAGCCTCCAAACAGTAAGTAACAATGCATAAACACATGAATAAATGATTCAGAATCAAACCAGGAAACTACAAGGCATATTTATAACTGACTATTCATATTAGAAACAAATTCCTGAGAAAATTAGACAGAACAAGAACAAAGAGTAGCAAAACTTAGAATCCCATTTGCAATCATTCAAATTCATTAACTAAGATAGACAACTGACTCTGTTTTACTCCAAATTGTAATGATAGTTGTAAACCCTCATCTGCTTTCTTTGAATGGTTTTGTTCTGCAAATTCAGACTAGATTTAAACTCTAGCCCTTTTGCTACTGCAACCTGGGCACTTGTACTGCTTGATATGCTCAGCCTTTGCGGGTGTAATCTTTACACATTTTCCATGGAACCATCTCTCACACACATCACAGCAAATCCAGAACTCATCAGCACCATAGTTGTCTCCACATGCCCCGCAAGTCGCACCTTGTTCATCATCTTCTTCTTCTTCTTCCCCGCTTTCCTCCTCTTCTTTGGGCAGCGGAGACATCTTTACTCCTTTGCTTTGGGGGAGCTCAGACTGCCGAGACTGCTTTAAGGCAGCACCAAAATAAGCAAGAGCTAGGATTAACTATAGGGGAAAAAAAGGCTAAAGAAGGAAGACATATAAACAACAAACAAAATCATGCAAACTAACCCACTTACCACCTTTCCACTAGATTTGTTCTTGCTACTGTTGTTGTGAGGAGCAGACTGGTCTTTTGGTTGCTTAGCATTTCCTGTCACAACTTCAAATATGGTGGGGAGATCATTTATCATCTGAAAAAGCCTTTTCCTGCAAGTTCCAAAGCCAAATAAAATTAGAACCACCTTGATATGCTAATATACATTTAATTTGAGGGAGATGTTAGCTCCTATCACTTGGCTTTTGTAGCAAGGGTTATGTTTCCATATCCTACAGCATGAATGACTCTACAATGACATTTGCAATCATCAACAACAAAGAAATCCACTGGTCCAACATCGTAGAAATTATATACAACCAACAATATAATACTAAACGGAAATTTTTTTATCGGTCACAGAAGTTTGCATATCGACTTTAATCAAAATTCAATTCATCTGCCTCAGATCCCACACCATTTATCCAAAATTTGTACACAACTTATCTATGATAGCCAAAAATGAAATAAATAGGATAGCAGAAGACGGAAGAATATCATTATATTAATTATATAAGCCCTTGCTCCCCTGCACATACAGTCATACATACATTATATATACACATACAAACACACGAATGTTGTATATGTTTATGAACCCAGATATTGGAGTAAAACCATTGTAATTGAACAAGTCAAAAAAGCTCATGTTTACTTTACAAACTCATCCGTTTACTTTTTTATAGCCAAGTAATGAAAAGTCTAAAAAGGTGGGGATCAGAATAGGTCAAGGCAAATTGAATCCTAGCAACCAATTTTCAATATTTTGAGAATTTAAATCTGTTCTCAACAGAAGAAAATACAACACCTATCATGTACAGATAAGATTCTCAATTCTTCTATCAATGTTATGGCATGTCAGTATTATTGTCTAATGCAAGTAGCCATTAACATGAGCTACTTAGATATGAGTAAAAGACAGCCTTGTAATTTACCAAAAGGAAAATGATAGAAGCCCTCGGAAATGAAAGGGCACTAAGACTTATTCCAAGTGGTTGTTGCAGAGTGACAGAAGGCTTGTTTGAAAATTTAATTTAATCAACTGTAAAATACCTTTTAGCATCCTGAATCTAAAGGGGCAAAAGAGGTAGGCAGCTTTCTACTAGAACATAATGTTGCACCTAATACATACAGCATCAGAAACTTAATTGTGGCTAGGAAAACACTCACATAACCTATCTAGATCATGCAAAAAGTTTATCAAGTACGGAGTTCGGGAAAATGGAAACTACGAAGTGGGATATCGATTATCTTAAGCAAAACATAAATTTTCTTGTCAATCAGTCGTTGAATCCTAGAGAAGGAACCAATTAATGCTCAATCAGGAGCCAATTGAGGATTAAGGTTCAAAGAAGCCACTGCTTGAATTTGAGTCCCCCCCAATACCCCCACCACTTATAGAGTCACTTTTCAAATGTGTCTTCTTTACCCTGCTAATAGAACCCTGGATACTGTTACTCATTCTATCCTTGACTCATGCTGACGAGTCTGTCAATACCTGTAACATTCGTAATACAGTAGGCCATGTCCTACATATCACTAAAGTATATGCAGAAATCTCATATTCAGTATTTTTTCTATGTGTAACAAAGAGTAATCGCAAAACATATAATATGAAAGGGACCTCCAATTTCAGCTCCATGCAAGAATATCAGTCATTAACACTACCATACCAAGCATTAGTTGATTCTTTAAATGCTAGGATGTAAAGGTTATGTCAATTTTTGTAATATATACGCCATAAAGATAGCAAACAAATTTAAAACAAAAAAAGAAACATTTTCATCAGAATTTAGTCTAGAAAAAAGGAGGGAGGTTTTAAACTAGGTTTCAGTAAGTAGTAGATGCATTGAATTTGTGAATTAGTTCTAAAGAGAACTTCTAAATCTTCTGTACTTTAACCGCCCACGTATGATGCCATATTTGGTTCACATAAATATCTTATTCAAACGTGATATGTAAACCGCTTATCACATCATATGCAAGGTAAATATCAATAATAAGATGCCACTAAATGCATGAACTTATGCACTGAAAAAGGTGCATAGGATTCAGCTGATAATAAGATTTGTCAACAGAAAGTGTTGGCTCAATGCTTCATATGGCAGGTAACTCTTTTCTCTACTGCATTTGAAAATTCTATCATTAAAAGTTGCAGATATGGAGATTTTTTATATAAAAAAAACCTTGCAATAATTTGGGTTCTAACAACTGTATTAAAGTAGGAGCACAGTTCTGAAAGAAATAAAAGTCAATATACCAAATCATGCTTTTCCTCCATGTTATAGGGTAACCTCTGTTAAATCTCAACATGTTTGCATAAGAATAGCTAAGGATGACTAATAGATTCGATATTTGGTGCAACAGAGAATTTTGCATATGATAAAGAAAGTATCGGGCTACAATAAGATTAACACCAAGAATACGCCAACATTAAAATTCATCAAGATAGCTTGTGCATTTCCCAATTGATAATAGAAGATACATGCAGAAGAAAAACTATTTCGTACCTTTCATTCTTACCAAACCCAAATCGTGCACCAAAGTAAAATGCAACTGCAAGCAACCATGAATCGCTATGAACTGCAACCAGTGATAGCCAGTCCTTCTCCTGCATCCCATCCCTAGCAAAGTTTATGCCTAATGCTGGCTCGGGAAGCTCAGGAGGCACCTCCTCAACAGGCAGGTTAACTTCCCATGCCTCATTTGGCAGTCCATAGAGACACAGATTCTCCTTCTCTACAAACAGAACATTTGTGTCAAGAAGAGCAAACAAAAAAAAAAAAAAAAACAAACACTATCATAACCACATAAAGATATTGAAATTACGTCAAAGTAGCACTTAAGATGCTTAAGCACATTGTACGGCGACTAAACATCAATCAAGTACTATTATGGTCACGTGTTCAACAACAAATTAAATGAGGCATATAAATATCATTTTCGTGCATACTTAAAGAAATAAGACCAAACTTGATACATCAAAACTTAGATATTTATTTTTTAGATATTTTATTACTCCAAACACATAAGGTGAGAGGTACCGAACAACATAGCATTGCAAATAATATTAAAATTGTAATTTGCTCCAAAAGAAATGGAAAAAATTTGTTTTTGCTCAACTGCCAATAAGAAAGTAATAAACAGAAAGATCCACTGAAAGATTAAATATCTACAATAATGTAATCATCAAGAAGAAAAGAAAAAACCTACGGAAATAACAGCCCCACCTCGAAGGTGGCAAATTCACCTCCAATAATCTAATTGATTATAATGAGTCTATTGAACATGCACTTACCGGCCAGATTGTAGATCAACTTGAAAAATGTGGTAAATTCAAATCCATTTAACTAGAAATCAATTAAAAGAAAAATATATGTAAATACTTTACCCACTTCTGGACTTTAATTTTATACAGCACTTGCAAAACCTTATGACAGAAGTCAAACAACCTAAATCAGTCAGGAAGTTATAAAATTTGACTTCGGGAACCTTGCTCCACAACAGTAGGCCAGTGTACTGGGTGTGGGAGGCCATGACATTCAATGTGCAAAACCCTTAATTTTGGAAAGTATTTTTACTTCTTCGTATAAAGACTGGTGCCTCTATATATCAAGATGGGGTATCTAGTAAAACAGAAGCAAGTGAGGATGTTTTGTGTTCCAAGTGCTACAATAGCAGTTAGTTTTATTGTATACAACCCAAAAAAAAAAACTTACAGCTAAAGAGATTGGGTATTTTATTCATACTCATGGCTCCGCAAATTCACATTACAAATCAAGCTCCAGCATTTAGAAATTAAAACGAACAAACACATACATGAAAAACCAAAAAAAAAAAAGAAAAAAAAAGGCCCTTACTGCAACAACCAGAAGCATAAACATAAGAAAATGAAAAGAAAACCCACCAGGATCGCACTCTTGATAAAACTTCTGAACGTCTGCAGAAAATTTTAAAAACAACTTAAGTAAAAGCATTACAGGAAATTCAGAGACCCAAATATGCACGGATATAGATAAGTAAAAGAATTAAGATTAAGAGGTTAAAAGAAAAAAAAGCGAGCGAACCACTGGTGAGGGCCTTAATCAAGCCGGCGCGTCTGCCTCTGAAGTCGCTGAAGACTTCCTCCACTGTTCGAGGTACTGGGTGCGGATTGCCCTCCATTATGCTCTCTGTCTGTGTTTCAATTTGAATATCAATCTCAGCTGCTACCTATTGGAGAATAGAGGTACGAAAGGGAAACTCAGAGGGACATAGTGCCGGAATTGAATTGGATGTTCTTCTTGTGAATGGGAAATTAGGGTTTGTTGATTTGGTGAATTGGGGATTGTAATTGTTTTTTTGTTGTTGATAAATAAATTTAAATTTTTAGACAGACAGAAAGGTGTTGTAAGTACAAGTTATAAGAAGACTGAATCGGAGAGAAAAATATTTATATTTATATTTATATGAGAGAGTAGGGAATGCAGGATAGGATGGGAGGATTTAAAGGAAGGGTTGAGATATCACAACACAACTCGCTAGCTCCGGGAAATATACAAAAAAGGGTTTTACTTGGAAATTCACATTCCCACTTTCTCTCTCCTCTACCTATTGGCTATTTGGCTCTGCTCTTTTTTCCTTTGTTTTTTAAAAATGTGTAATTTAGAAATTCTTTGAGGATCAAATGCAAACAATAACAATCTTTTAATTGAAATACGATCATTTTACCATGTGACACTTGTCATATGGCGATGCATCCACTGAAATTAGGACAAGCGTACGCTGAAAAAAACTCTTATTATTGTCTAGTGTCTACATTCTTATTCATTCATCCCAAGCCCAACTAAATTAATTAGTATATGGAAATTATACAAGCAAGGATATTAGAGTTTTGTACTAATACTTCACCCAGGAGAACACAGTGAAACTCCAACGCATAAATGAGTGGAGTTACGCAATGCATTAATATAGATTAATAAGAAATCAAGAATTTGAGGTTTTTCCTAAGTGCTTAGTTACTCAAAGTTTTAACATTTGACCAATTAGGGTTATGTTTGATTTGTGGTCCTAGAAAGTGAGCTGTTTTCTTGGACTTGATTTTCAGTTGGATAGAATAGATAGAGCTCAAACCCACGAGTTCGAATCCGAACCGAAATGAAATTCTTACCAATATTTCATGTGTAGGGACATTTTGGTCATTTAAAAAATATTTGAATTATAAAAAAACTAAAAATTTCCTCCAAACCAGCCGACCTAATGGTTAAACCATTTACCTGTTTGGTTCACAGGAAGGATTTGATGAGAAATCATTTCCTATGTCATTTCCTAAGAGATGGGAAATAGGAAATGGAAGATGTTGTTTCCATGTTTGGTAATAATGGGAAAGTAACCGTGAAATACCATTTTATTTTCTTTCTCATGTTTGGTTTGTGTAGGAATGTAAAACAAAGTTTGTTTAATTATACCCAAGGAGGGAGGAATGTTACATTTTCCCTCTATTTTTCTATGTGCCAAGCAACCATTTCTCATGTTTAGACTTACCAAACATGGGAAAATAATTGATTTCCCCTTTGTTTCATTCTTTTTGGTCGAGGTGGCTGACGGAATGAACTTTTGGTCATTCTTCTCTTGAGTTGCGTAGGCGTGTCACCATCAAGCCACTGAATGGCTTGGATGGAAAAGGTTGGATAGATATGTTGCCATTCTGACTTTTGATTAAGTGATTGATCGGCTAAGTAAGGAACCTCCTCTTGGCCTAGATTCTTTCACTTCTTCGGGCCCGATGATGGTTAAACTTCGTATGGATGTTTTTGTGATTCTTATAAGTTTTAAGTGAAAATGATGCAATTAAATTAAAGATGTGATTAAACTAAAAAACAAGAATTAAAGTACGATAAAATAGATCAAATCGATAAATGAAGAACGAAATAAGAACGATAAGACGATAAATTAAACTTAATAAAATTTCGATAACAATGAAAAGTAAAGCAATGGGAATAAACTTGAATTTAAAAGCAAGATAATGTAAATAGCAAGAAAGTAAACTTACGCTAAGAAAAGGAAAAACTTGCTAGATTAAGTGTTTGAAAAGTAAAATCCTTAGTATAGAAAAGTAAAAGTGCAAGACGAAAAATAGGTTTGTGTGTCTGATGATGTGTCTTCTCCTTTCATCTGATGAGGTTTATATAGGGGTATTTGTCAGCCCATGGGCTGGCCATTAAATGGCCAAAGGTCAACTTCATTCAAAATCTTTCCTTGTGAAGCCTCCAAATCAGTTGGATCACATTGATAGAGACATTCTGATTGCTTGATTATCTCTTCTTTTTGAATACTCGGATTGTCATCAATCTCCTTAATTTCCTTCCTTATGAAGCCTCTGTCACGTGCATGCGATCTTCCAAAAATCTTGAGTTCGAATATGTGGCTTGGGCTTGGACCTTTGAGACTTTGGCTTGACATCTGGTGAAACACCGTAACTTCTTGAGTTTTGATCTTGGTTGAAACACCCACTGATGTTAGTGACTTGGAATTGCTCGACCAGCTTTGGAGTTGGGTTCCCACCTTGACTTGAAGTTAGGTTTCACCACGACTTGGGGTTGGTTTGGAGTTGTGATTCCATATAGACTTGAAACTGGTTTGGAGTTGGATTCCACCTCGACTAGGAGTTGGATTTGATCGGGATGATCGAAGACCTTGATCTTGGCTTATTGAAGACCTTGATCTTGGTTGATCAGAGGACTTGACCATGGCTGATCAAAGTGTTAGATATATGCCCTAGAATCCAAATAAAATGGAAATTTCTAATGAAATAATATATAATAATCAAAGGGGCAAAAACGTTGCTTTAGATACATAACATACACAAAGTAACAAGTCAATGGATTAAGATATAAATGGAAAGTTGTCTAAAGAAGCTAGATGCACGAGACTTTTCCATACATATAAATATTGTATCATTAAATGTTCCTAATCATAAGATCACAAATTGGACAATGGTGACCCGTAAAGACTGGTGCACATTATATCTGCTCAATTGGGAGGATGACTAGTCTCAAGTCATTCGTGTAGAGACATTGAGACAGATATGTAGGTGCTCTATAGAAGATGAAGTCCACTGAATGCGATCAACTCTAGAATTCTTGTATGGAAGTCTTATTCACAAGTTTCAAACAAAGAATTCTAAGTTGTGATAATGCAAATTAATCATTAAACCTGAGACATCATTGTTGTCTTGTGTATATGTTGTTTCTCTTTGAGAGCACTATACGGTCGTATCAAAATGATGTGGCTTAAAGGTATTCCTCATGATTCTCAGCGTGTATGCAGAGACAGGTGAATGTACAACAATGAATCTCTGCTCTTAGTAAGAAGAGAGAATACTCTAAATATATGATTCGTGAATCTTTGGCCAAAGTATTGGATGGAAATTGAAACAAGAACATTTGCAATTTTATCAAATTGAATCATATAATATAGAGATGTCATATTATGGATTTTGACAAGAGTTTATCATATCCCGAGAATATGACATAGAGTATTGAATTAGAGAATGATCGAATTGCATTGCAATCACAAACTGATTATGTTCTCTAAATGAATTCTTTTTAGCTTGAGTAGCCATGACATACTGCTAGGTGTCACTCATAGCTTGTGAAAGCCCTGTAATGACTAATTAATTATAATTAGGCTTCGCCAATAGGGAGAATTGTATGGAGGGATACAATTCACAATTCCCATTTCCCTTTTTCTATTTGTGTTCAAAGAGACTAGGCTAAGATACTTAGTTTAAAATGCAAAAGGTTTAGCTTAACTAGCATAAACAAAATGAATCCGCCATTTAGAATGTCTTTGTTGTATAGGTTATGGCTAAAGTTGATTTTCTAAGCATTAGATGCATGTTTCCTTCAGCCAGCACTTCGAATCAAAAGATCCATGGAAGAGGTTTAGGTTAAATCTCTAAAATTAACCATTTGCTTCCGTTGCTTCTCTTGAAAAGTTTTGTGTTTTAGTAGCTTAACCAACCTAAGAAAATCTAAAACATCTTTCAGGGTAAGGGGTATACACAAATGTATGATGTAGATTATCAAAAGACCCTTGCTTTTGCAAAGATCAATACAATTCTTGTTCTCATCTCATTAGCTACTAACAACCTTTGTTGCAATTTCGAGTAAAAATGCATTTCTGCATGGTGATTTTAAAGAAGTAATATACATGGATCTTCCTCCAAGTCTCATGAAAACTTCAAAAGAATGAACGGTATACAAGTTGAAGAAGTCATAATAAGCGCTAAAACAATCGCGAACGACATGATTTGCCAGATTCACTTCGTTTATGAAGAACTTTGAATACAAACAAAGTAATTATGATCACACCTTATTTTTTTAAGTAGAAAAAATGATAAAAGAATTTGTTTGATCGTTTATGTTGATAATATGGTTATTACTGACAATGATTAGGATGAAATTTAAAATTTGCAAATGTATATGAAAACTAAATTTGAGATTAAAAAAAAAAAGTTGGGAGATTTCAATTACTTTCTTAGGATATAGAAGTTGCTAGATCAAAATCTAACATCTTCCAATCTCAAAGAAAAAAAATGTAATGAATATTTTGATTGAAACTAGTATGCTCCAAACATCATCACCTAGATGTGGAGAGCTATATCAATGTAGATTAGATTGGCTCTATCACTACATTCTAACTTTCTGTACTTTACATTTGTTGGTGGTAATCTTGTGACTTGGAGAAGTAAGAAACAAAAAGGTATTGCATGATAGTGTTGAGGTTGAGTATAGAAGCATGTTTATGGTGTTTGTGAGTTATTTTGGCATATAAACTTTTTGGCAAATTTAGTAAACTTAGAGAGTTATAAGACTGCATTGTGATAATAAGGTTGCTATATATTGACATAGCATAGAATCATGTACAAGATTGTACTAAATGTGTTGAAATTTACCAATATTTCATTAAGGAGAAATTTAACGCTGGAATAATTGATTTTCCATTTGTGAAGATTGAAGATCAACTATGATATTCTTATGAAGACAATCTACAATTGAGTTCTTCAAGTCACTTGACTGGTTGGCTATTGGAGATATCCATACACCAACTTATGGGAGAATGTTGGTATGAATTGTGCATGTTAATTAGGAGATTTGTTTCATATTTTAAATAGCTTACATAGATTTGATGTAATTGATACTTTAATTACTTCAATTGTTGTACACACACCACAATATAATGTTATATACATTCATCTCCACAAATAGAAAAAGACAAAATAGAAAATTTTGAAATATCTTTGCTTTATATTGGAGTGTATATAGAGGTGTATAAACACAAAACTCGAAACTCCTAAACCATATATATAACCATCAAGGCCGGCCTTGGGCCTAGGCCCCAAGGGCGATGGTCTAGGGCCCTTGAACGAGGGGACCCAAACCTTTTTTATACTTGTAAAAGTAATATGTTGAGGCCCATTATAAATGTAATTTTTAGAGAGTTCAAAATAAGACCCAAATAAAAACCACTCAAAATCTTTAACAATATAAAGCCCCATATTTAAAAATTATTAGTTGACTTGGAACAAGAAATATGCAATAAATCAAACACTTCCATCAAGAAAATGTTTAATTCTTCTAGTTTGTTGATTTGTTTGTTATTGTCAACTATATGATAGTTTGCATTTGTTATTTTAATTCAATTAAACTACTAAGCCAAAAAAAGAAGGTATATATATATATATATATATATATATAAACTATGATTACATGCAAAGAGAAATTAACGGTGCGTTTGGATGAGAGAAATAAACTTGGGATTTTGACAAAAGTCAGAATTTTCGCGTTTTAAATCCATCATCCAAATAAGAAACTTTATAAATTCTAGAACATTAATTTCCGTCATTTTAAATTCTATCATTTATGAAATCCTTTGCATTTTTACATTTTCTCATCTAAATACTGAAAAGTCAGGGCGACCCCGATCACCTTCTGGGCCTATAGATTCTCTTGTGCTAGGTTGTATAGGCTTTTAGCTAACAGGATAGAATTTCTGGAATGTCAACATGCATGCAGTTGCTATCTTTTTAGGCCAAGCAACATATATAGTCTCACCATCTATTAATTAAGGAATAAATAAAAGAGAGAGGGCAATAGCTATAAATTAGGTCATATATATGCATGTATATATTCTAGAAGAAGCATTTGCGCCAAGTGGTATATAGCTAGTCTAAAAGTCTGGCATGCGAATTGCAATTTGCAATGCCATCATATCATATGCATCATATGGACCTCTCTAGATAGAGTCTCCTCTCTCTCTCTCTCTCTCTCTCTCTCTCTCTCTCTCTCTCTCTCTATATATATATATATATATATATGAATGAAGAAATAGCTCCTCCTAATAGCTAAAGCTCCACGATGACATTGACGACGCACGCACAGCTGCTCGCCTGCGGGTCTCGTTGACTTGTCAGTAGTACGTATTTAGGTTATAATAATAACGCCAACCTACCAATTCATTTCACACGCGGTTATGTTAACTTATTATATATCCCCACCCCAAAACACAAAGAAAGACTTAAGCTAGAGCTAGACCGGATCCCAATGAGAATATATAATCTCTGCTATTATTAGCTGCCTTGCCTGCCCCATGCTATCTGCTCTCTCTGCTCTCACTCTGAATGTGTGTGTCTGTTTTGTTTGTTTGTGAGAGAGTACTACTAGAACTAGAGTGTGAAACACATTACTCTCAATTAATCCAACTCCTTTCTATTTTATAATATATCACATGAAGAACAATACAAGACTTATATATTCCAATTTGCGCATGTGTAGAGTCTAGAGCACTTGTGGACTGTGGTCCAGCGACCTCCTTTACAATTTACATCTGCAACACTTTCTCAGATATGGACCATGACATCCTCACTACTCTTGTGGCCTATCTATTGTGTTAATGCGTGGAGGGGGCGTTTTCCCCTATTCCTTTTTTTTTCTTTGATCGTAAATTTTCAAATCTCTGTCCACATGAGTGGAGGTGGAAGAACTCAACCAACTGAGCTATACCTTATTAGCGAAACTTTAAAATTGTTTATTTTAGAACTCTCGTGTTATATTAGACACTAATTTTGGTCTTTCAATTAGGTACATATTATTTTGAATATACACAAGTAGATATGTTATTGGTCATATTATTTCTAGGTAAATTGCATATCCCCTAATAGGATGAAAATCAAAATGCCCCTATAATTTAATCATTAACAACACATAATGAACCTTTTGAGCTTAAAAATAATTTATGCTGAGGATACTTTGAGAACACCAGAACAAAAATGGCGAAACCTATAATCATCATCTAATAACATCTACTTCATTGACACTTGTTAGTTATAGGTTGAAATCTTATAGAGGTTCAGAGACGATCCTGAAAAAACAAACAAGGGGTAACAAGAGTCACCCCATATATATGACTTTGAAACCCTAATTAAGCACCTCCACTCATGCATTCAAACACAGTAATTAAGGGTTATATCACATGTTATATATAGCGGCTATAACAAAAGGTAGTAGGAATTAATTAATTAAATTAATATCCCATTAAATCAACACCCTGCCAAAGCAACATATGATATACATGAGTCATCACATATTAAAGAAGAAAGTATGCATAAGCTAGCTAGAACATTAAGCAATTAGAGTACAGGATTATTAACGACAAACCAGCTAGCTAGATAAATCATTTATTAGAGTTTAGAAGCAGCGAGCATATATAACTAATTCATTAAGTAGTGTATCGGTGGAATTAATAGCTATATTTATATATATATATATATATGTAATTAATTGATTGATTACTTGAATGGATTGTTGTAGTCCGGCCGGTTTGGATCTGAGATTGGATTCCAGTCCCATAGGCGGTCGGAGAAAGCAGTTGGAAGTGCGTTGGGGGCCAGCTGCTGCGGCGGTATAGCTGATTGTACATGTGGTGCTGCTGCAGGGAAAGTGGAGAAAAGGTTGTTGGGTTGGGGATGATGATGAGCATCATCGTAGTATTGTACCACATGATGATGTACATGTTGTTGTTGGTGATGACTGGAAGCTGCAGCAGCCTGCTGCTGTACATGTTGGTAGGTCAAAAGTCTATGAAGATCATCAATTGCATTCATATTGGAGGACGAAACAGAAGAAGAACCCGCGGTGAAGAGCGTTGCAGATGAATTAGTACTACTGGGGATCAGTGAAAAGCAATTAGCTGCTGCTTGCTTTGAGTTTGAGTGGTGCAAGAAGGCCGCCATCCCTTCTTCCTGATCAAGTGGATGATGATGAGCTTGTCCAATGTTGTTGTGGTGGTAGGCGTTACGCTTGGAAAGCCCAAGAACTGTTGTGACATCTGAATTTCCGCTGCTTCCTTCAGGCTCGACGCTCATCTTTTGATCCACCTGATGCTCAGGATCCTGATGAAATTGCTGTGATTGGCCTTCATTAAAAGCTTGGAGTTTCTCCATGATACTATGAACTGTGTTAATATTATTGTTATTAATATTAGTACTAGTATTGTGCTGCTTTTTGTTGTCTGATGATATGGTCGTGGATGGAGCCACAAGTACGGATGATCTTGATGTGGATGCTTTGGAGGCCGGAAGGGAACGAGGGAGCGATGGGTGGTCTTCAACTCCAGCTCTCTTGTACACTCGACATAGAGATATTTCTCCCTGTAAAGTAAATTCAAGCTAAATTAACCATCCATCAATCCACTCAAAGCAAGAAAGGAAAATTGAAATTATCTGTGTCATCCATCCATTCTGCATATTCTCTTGAGCTACGGGTTCATGTACTTTGCTGTATATGAATTTCAGTAGCAAATTAAGATGGACTGATTAAGCCCTATAAAAATTATACAACAAACACGGAAACTCATGATCAATTTTTCAATCTTGTCCCTGGAATTTTTTATTTATCTTTATTCATTAATTTGTTGACAATTTTCCTGCCAAATTATTCGCCCCGAATGAAAGAGAATCGATCGGGATCCAATTCAAGACTAATATTTGGAAATTGTGAGCTAGCTAAGCTAGGTTTAGCAAACTGAAAGTTATTTTTCTTTCTTGGTCTGAAGCAAACTGAAAGTATATGGGCTGTACTTTGTCTCTTATGTATGCGTGTAAAGTTGAAGATTGTGAACGGGTATAACGTGACTCAATCATCAATGGTAATTGCGACCTAATTAAACTTGATGTTTTTTGTTTTTGTTTAAATCTACCTATATAAAATATACATATATACATATGTACCTTTTGATATCGTTCAGTTTCATGATGCGGCAAGCGATACTCGTTCATGATCCAGCTAGTTCGGATGCCTTTGGGAGCTTTCCCAGAGTAAAAGACTAGGGTTTTCTTGAGCCCAATTGAACGGAAGTTCTCGCTTCTGATCATGCGGTCGGCTCCGGTGGCCTTCCAGTAACCAGAAGTAGTCACCCGGTTAGGCCTATCCCCGTTGCGGTACTTGCGGTCTCTTGGCACATAAAAGAACCATTCCTTTTCTCCAATTGCTGCCATGGCTGCACGCACGCAATCAAACACAGAGATAAATATCCAAGGATTAGATTGAATTGGATTGAATAATTCACATGTGCTTAATTTAGATAGGGACAAAGAATTTTGATTCCATATGTATTGCGTGTGTGTATATATATACAGTTAGTCAGTTACCTGGAAGCTCCCAAGGGTCATAGCGATAAAGATCAAGAAAAGTAATGAGCTCAACGTTGAAGCGCTTGCCCTCAACCTTACGGCGAAGGTAGAACTCTACAAGTTCTTCCTCAGTAGGGTGGAAGCGAAAGCCCGGCATCACCATGTCGTGTTCATGCTCATCATCATCATCACCATCATGATGATGATCATGATCATGATCGGCCTTGTTGGATTCGTCGTTAACGCTCATGGTTGATGATGATGAGGTTGTTGTTGCTGCAATTGCCATAAACTGATTAAAGCTAACTCTAACTCTAATTAAAGCTCATGAAGCACCACTATACTCACTCTCCTTTCCAATATAGCTAGCTAGCTAGCTTGGGCGTCCCGCTGCCCTCTTTATACGAAAAACTCACTGATAAAAGAGTTATTTTGTAGCAATTAACTGCTATGCAACTGCAAGTGGTAGGCAAGATAAGAGATGGTTAATATGTCGTACCATGCCCTTAAAAAGTTTCTCTCTCTTCCCCCCCCCTCTCTCTCTCTCTCTCTTATTAATTTACAGGGAGAAGAACAAGAAGAAAAAATAAAGAAGAGAGAGAGAGAGAGAGAGAAGGAAATAAAAAGAAAAATGGAGAGCTTTAGTAAATAGAAAGATCTACATAGCTTTCAGGCCCTACATAGAAGAGGTATGCGCTAAGGTGTTTAAGATGAGAAAGTGACATTTCAAAAACAGGGACAGGGTGGCCACAGCCCCTTAGCGGTGCCCCTGGACCTTTCTTTCATGATTATAATTATAAAAAAAATTATAATTCTTTTTGTTTTTGTTTTTAAATTTTATAATCTTCAACAAGCTCAAATCTATTTTACACTGTACCCATTCCATTGATTTTTTTCCTAGAAAATTGGATATACATATGTTAAATACTATGCAAGTTGTCTAACCTAATTCCAACCCCAAAAAGAAGAAGAAGAAAGAATAATGTAGAAAACCCAATTTCAGCATGCCATGTAAATCTGAGAAACAAGACTTGGTTGTAGGTAGTATAAATTATACAAATTTATAAATAAACCCAATCATAGACAAGTATTTATAAAAAAATCTAAACACTATTTAAACATAGAAAGACACCCAAAATCAACCTCAAAGTTAACTTTTTGGGTATGTTTATAAATGGTTTTGAGTGTGTGTAATGATGGATTTTGGGTGTGTTTATATGTTTAAATAGTGCTTGAATTTTTTTATAATTTCAACTCATTTTGGGTGTTTTAGTGAAACTCCCTATAAATTATGCAAGTGTCCCATTTTCACAAATTGAACTGCTTGTATGCATGGTATGTATGTATATATATATATTTTCTGAATGCACATGGCATGCATGCTCATATGAATTCTTTGACACACATTGTTCTTTTCTTAATACAATAATGTGGTAGGTATCACGTGCCATGTGTATAATTAATTGTTTATTATTTTTATGGTATTAATTGTTTATTATTTTTATGTGTATAATTACTCTTCTTTCACCGTTGCTTACTAATGTTGTAAACTTCTTTTTAATGTGGAAAGGGTGATTCAAACTTGGAATATTTTTCTACATTTTGGAAGAGAAATACCATTAGAGTAGGAGTACCCTTATCCGACATTAGAAAGAAAAATATCATTATAATTTGGAAAAGAAATATCATTAAAGTAATAACTAGTTGATAAGTTGCTAAAAATTTAAGTGCATAAATATATATTAGCGTAGATGAAACCGAGTTCAATTAAAAAAAAGTAGAAAACTTTTGTTTTTTTGTTGTAAACCCCAACAGCCAAATTTTGAACCTCATAGTCAGAATAATTGAATTTTTGGAAGGCAGTGCTAAATATCTTTTAAACATTTCGTAATTGTTAAAATTTTGATGATTTTTGTCGCGTCGTGTCAGTGCATTTGTAGGCTAGCTAGCTGTCTTGAGGGTCGTTGGTTGATTAGTTGGATTACATTTTGATTTTGTTGATATATTATTATTTTATATCGGAAAATGCAAGAAATTAGAATGCAAGAAGTTAGCATTTAGGTTTCTAATGAATTTTTTTTATGTAATTCGAACAAAAAAGATGAACATAAAATTGTATCTTTCTGAATATGAAATTACGACGGTATCGGTATGATAGGAAACAAAATCAATATAATAAAGTAATTTCGCATTATGCATCCCAGTTGTATGAAAGTAATTGGCAGGGAGGTGGCTTCAGAGGAGCAGACGCATGCATGCATTATAATTTATGTATGCATAATCATAATGCATAGGTGGGGTTGGGGTGGGGGTGTATATAATTTATATAATTTTAATTATATATGATAGTATGCTGAGTGTATATGTGAGTCAAGAGAAACCCGTGACCAATCTCTTTTCCTGATGTCTGATAATGACATAAGGTACGGTTTTCCTCTTCTTTTGGTTTTATTATACATATTATTCATGTCTTTATATTATTTTTATACAATTTAATAATAAGAGTATCATCAAAATATTTTGCCAAATGTCTCTTTATACATGTGAATTTTTTTTTATTTTTTATATAAATAAAATGAGTTTTTTTAGTTATTATAAATAAATGAGGTTTACAGTCAACAAAATTTAGTAAATAAGACCACATTATTTCATGAATAACATTTAGTGAATTAATTTGATACACGACGTTAGTGAATTTATATTTTTACTGACCGTTTGTTTATCATGACCAATTAATGTCTAAATTAGAATTAGTTGACTGTTAGGCTTAAGCACCATATAATCTTGTTGAGAGCATGGGCGGATTCAAAGAGGAAAGATAGGAGGCTATTGCCCCCACTCAATAAGTTGTGTCCTTTTTTATACAAGCGATATTCTACTTTAAATTAATTGAAATTATGCGGAGGAGGATTAAAAAAAAAAACCTGACGGGCAAAGGTTTTGTTAAAAGGCCTCAAAGAGGCTACGCAAGCTTGCATCAATTTAGGTCTTCTTCTTTTAAAAAAATATTTGGATTGGGAGCTTCACTTGTTTAATCTTAATTCGGGAAAGAAATATTTTTGAATTTGTCACTGGTTGAGAAGTTTGAATTCACTGGAATCACCACTTGCATGATCATGACTGGTATCATCCAATCCAGTCATGTCATCATCATCACCATCATAGTCATTATCTCTCTTCCTCCAATGGATCATCATAGTCGTTATCTCTCTCCCTCCAATGGATCAACCAGTTGTTTACAATTAAAGTTTCGTAAATAAAACTTTTTTGGATTTTGTTTTTTTGCTCTGCTATGCAAAAGCCAAACCGTGTCGTATTAGAGGACTAAAAACATCAAAATGGGTCCGGAGGAATCCAAGAAAAGAGAAGGGCGCCAAAGCTAAGGTTAGTCTGGATATATCTTAGTAGTGATCGATCATGCATATATATATATACAAGACAGTAGAGAGCACAAGGTTAAACGCGTGAAGAAGCGAGAAAATAAATTCCAGTGAACTCTTGTAATTATTATCTGGAACCATGCATTTTCCATAGGAATCACTTGCTTTATTTTGTCCTTTTCTCTCCAAGTCTCAAATAGGTTGAAAGAAATAATGATGCCTCCCTTCGAGAAAGATCACTTACTTGACTCTTTCACCATGGGAGGCTGCAATGAATATGCATATATATATATATATATATTTTTTTTAGACGTTAAAAAGCGAGAATTTTCAACGATCTTGACAACTTTCAACTTTTTATAATTATGTTATATTATTATTTATCTAAGAAATAGAGGTTTGTCATATACGGAGAGTTTTAGTTAAGAGATCCTTTAAATAAGTTTAAATGAGGACATCCTTATGGGACCCATTGATATTATATTTTCATAATTCAAACCGTGTATCTTTTAGGAAAGTGTGTGAAATGTAGCTAACTAACTAGAATCAGCAAACCGCACTAGTGGTGGTATTATTCCAACTAGAATCCATAGCTAAAAAGATTTGGTAAATAATTTGGTGGATTTAATCGGCTACGAAATTGCAGGTAGGTGATGTGATTTAACAAAAATGATGAAAGTCAGGCTTATAATTTTCACCCACTTCCGATATCGTATGCATCACTAAGCCGATCAACATTGACTTTATGTATGCAAATATTATTTCTTAATGCCAAGAAATAAAGAAATATGAATATGCCAAGATGGGTGTGTCATTTTCAGTGTGGACCGACCACTCAGATACAGATAAAATCTTACATTCTGTTAATATGTATGAAAACTTGTCCTTATGCTGGAAAGTTGTAGCGCTAGCTGCCCACTAGTTTGTAGTTTCTTCCGGATCCACAACATTTTCGTTTCGTTGCGTTTGTTCTCCTAAGCTTTTTTGGGTCCTTTTTTCCTCTGACGTTTTAGATATTTCACACAGAAATCTGATATTGACTCTCTCTGCATCTCTACAGGATCATCATTCATGGACGGAAACCACCAAGTCATCTCATCACTCACAAAGTTTATCGTCAATGCCAACTAGTATATTAATTTTATATGATATTATTACTTTTGGATTTATATATGCGTGTCAAAACTCAAACAGAAGATAGCAAACAAGAAAAATCGAAAACCAGGAGGATCACAAATATATTATATAAAATATTACGTAGTGGTGCGCTCCATCGTGAAGTCAACTTACTAGCTTACTAGCGGTTGCACTGTACCAGATTAGGGCTGCAAAACTGGTTTTGTGTTTCCCCAACCCAATCTCTGATTTGTAATTATACCATTGTGCATGTCTCCTAATTAGGAATGCTTAATTACAGGGTCTCACAGAGATTTCACTTTTATTAAAGTGGCTAAAATATTTACCCTTACATTCAAAGTTTTATATTCAATTTTATCTCCCTTAATATCGCATATATATAACACAATATTCATAGAGCTTCAATGGTCACTGAACTTGTATATACATGAGCTTCAGTTTGGTCCTACAACTCGCTTGTTTGTGCAAATTAAGGTCATTCCGTCTCATTCCATCAATTTGAAGGGTAAAACCGTCAATTAATGAACAAGTACCTTGCAAAACGACCTACCCAGTTCTCTACTACCCATTTCCCCCAAATTGAAACCCTAATTCACCTATCTATCTATCTCGTTTCCCTCAAATTGAAATTCCCCAAATTCAAACCCTAGCCCATCCCATTATTTGATGTTATGAGTGGTTTATTGGTTTAATTTCTACTTAGGAACATTTTAATTTATTCCAAAGGGATTTTTAATTAATTAATTAATTAATAGGGATCAACTACATATATAAACCCCAACTTTTGGGATCATTTGATATTGATACTATCAAACTCTGAAGACCCTACAAATTCATGCTCAAAATTGGTCATTTGGTTAATGTAGAGCTTCTTGGACAAGTACAATTGAAAATACGTTTCTCGTGGTGAAGTCCTAAGTACTACTTGTTATGGAGTCAAATTTTGGCATTCAATTTAGGTAGGTAACTGCAAGTAATCTATGTACATATATATAATTGTGGAAAATGGATAGAATTGCATGGGAGTCATCACCATGATCGTCATCAGCTAGAAATATCTGAAAAATATATAGTACATTCGTATAGATGATGAAGACTCAAAAATAGACTAAGAGAGGATATAGCTAGATGAAAGTGTCATATTAAAAGAGAAAATGGATCTCTCTTATAATATATAATCTCATCTTCACATATGCCTAGCTAGCTAGGCCTACGCTAGCAGATAGCTGATGCTTATGGGGCCACCTATATAGCAAGATATTGATGGACCCATTTGGGTTCATTCTTGAGGGTACATTATTACTTTTCCACACCACAGGCATCTCGTGGCTTGGACCAGTTTGGCGGTTGTCAACCCGCTTCTTTGGATGGGCATGCATGACCAATATTGGGACTCTGTGTGTGTGTGTGTGTGTGAGAGAGAGAGAGAGAGAGAGAGAGAGAGAGAGAGAGAGAGAGAGAGATATT
The DNA here is from genome assembly GCF_029339155.1 of Prunus mume. Taxonomy (NCBI): domain Eukaryota; kingdom Viridiplantae; phylum Streptophyta; class Magnoliopsida; order Rosales; family Rosaceae; genus Prunus; species Prunus mume. The sequence continues at coordinate 257,385 of NC_142699.1, read as the reverse complement.
TATGTACCAACCACAACTTGATGTATACATACATATAATTGAGTTGAGCAGCATGATTAATTACCACAAATTAAAATTAAATATATCAAATCAAATCCCCAAGGGAAAGATATGTGAAAGATGATCATTTGAATACATAATGTTATAGAGCAAAGGCATGGACGGATTAGACAAGTTGGGTGTGGCCCTCTCCTCTGTGGGGCTTAATAATTTGGGGAATTGGCCATGGCCAGTGGCCACCAATCACCGACCATACGAGAATGAAAATGGGACTGCATGTGTCTTTGTAGGGTTTTGGCCTTCAACCGCCTAACCAATCTTCTTTTGTAAAGGACGCTCATGATTTGTCATTGTTCTTCGACTACTGCCACACAATAAAACAAGCAATTCCATTCATGGAGAATCTGCCTCTTTTGTTCCTCAGAAAAAGAAAAGAAAAATTACAAACCCTCTCTTTTCTCTTCAAGGTCATGCACCTTTTTAAGGATGACGTCGTATGCTCATTATCAGAGAGCTTACAATTATATATATATATATATATATATGAAGTTTAACCTAGCCAGGTCAACACCGCTATAAATATGAAGTTCAAGCACATCAACTGAACAACACAACCTCTAGATAGATTCCAGAAGCCAATCCCAAACAGATTTCTTTAATTATATTTTTTTAAATGATTCGTACTCGGATTTCATACAGATCGTAAGCACAACTTGCCTCCCAGATTTCATACTACATATTTTATTTAACCCAAACCCGATATTGAATGTGCGGAATTTTATTTTATTTTTCCATTCAATTTTTCTTTGTAATACTTTTTCGTGATTTCTATAGTTGGTTCATATTGTCATTTGAGCTCTTTAGATCAAGATGATTTAAATTCCTTAATCAATTAAGGCAAAGAAAAGGATCATGTCATTGGTGTGATAATTTCACATTTACTTTCTCATTCTGCCAATAATTTTGTCACAATCGTACAACACATTTAAGGGATAAATTTATAGGAAAAAGTCACTTTCTGTCAAAACTGAGTAAGTGGAGTTAGTTGTTGAGGGGCATTTTGGTCCAAAAACAAAGGATTGAAAACAAAAAGATTAAAAAAGAAAAAGAAAATGAGGTGTTCAACCCAAGCTAGGGGAAGCTGTTGGTTGAGGTAGGAGGGCGGAGATGGTGAACAGGGAAGAACTTGTATGTCACGAGGATAACAATGTTTTGCTATCTCCAACCAATCACGTTCCGCCATATGGAACAATTATTATGCGTGGCAGAACGTGAATTGATTTAGGGATAGTAAACAGTGATATCCCCATGATATACACATTTATTTCCTAGGAACCAAGACCTAAGCGTGAGACCCAAAAAATATGAAAAAAGAGAGAGGAGGCAAGCGAAGAGGGGTTCGAGGGCCAGAACGATTGAAGGGTTCTTGATTTGAATTCACTTGAGCTGGTACGAGACCTAGATGATGAGCAAATTGGTCTCAGCGAAATGAAAGGCGCCAGGGCTACGAGTGGGAATAAGATAAGTGGCCAGGAGAGAGGAGCTATAGAAGAAAGAGATCTCGGAGAAGATGAGCCAGACGTCAAAGAAGGCAACATACTTGGAGTTTAGGGTGTTGACAATGCAGGAGACCATGAGGCCTAGGTTTAGGGTTGCGATCATCGACGTGCCGTTGGGATTGAGGAGGAAGACGACATATGGAATGAGGGCGACAACGATTCAGGCGTTGTGGGCAAATGTGTGGATGGGTAGAAAAACGAGAGGTCTTAAGAGATCTAGAAGGACTACCTCGCCATTGTTGAAGACTGAGTCACTGGGGCTGTGACTAAGGCTAGGGTTTGGGGATCAATCTCTCTCTCTCTCTCTCTCTCTCTCTCTTAAAATCTTTATTCTTCTTTTTTTTAGGCCTTTGTTTTTGGGCCGAAATGCCCCTCAACAACTAACGACAGTTACTCAATTTTAACTGAAATTGGAAATTGTCCTTGAATTTAATTGAAAACCACATGGGCAAAAATGATCAAATTGAAACCACATAGACTTTAGTGGTAAAAATAAACTACATGAACCAAAATTGACTTTTTCCCTAAATTTACTCATAGATATTTAAATGTCCTTCCTTAAAGGTTTCTTTTCTTTTATTTATTTTTAGACTCGAATGAACTACCGTAATAACCAGGGGCAGGTACACTAGGGCTTGAGGTGGCCCTGGCCCCTCCACAATTTGTTCTCAACGCAGTCGACCTTGGGTTTTAGTTCATATATTTAACAATGCAGACCATATAACCATTCTAATGGCCCCCCAAATTGCAATCCATAAATAACTTCATTTATAATTATATGTAAATTGTTTGTAGGCCCATTACACAACTTACATAAAAAAGGAAGTATTAATCCTCTAATAATCAAACCGATGAGCCAAGGGAATAGAAAATAGTTTGACAAAAAAAAGGGAATAGAAAATAAATAGTTTAAAGGGAAATGAGATTTTATCAGTAGACTTTTCCGTTTTGATACATGAAATTAAGTACAAAGTTCTAAAAAATGTAATTTTATTATTATATATATATATATTATTGATGTAAGATTGAATTGTTTTTTGGGAGTTTCACTAAAACACCCAAAATAGGTTGAAATTATAAAAAAACCCAGGAAAACACTTTATAAACACACCCAAAACTCATCATTACACACACTCAAAACTCATTTATAAACACACCCAAAAAGTTGACTTTGGAGTTAATTTTGGGTGTGTTTCTATGGTTTTTTTTATAAATACATGGCTATACCCTCCACACATACAATCATGGATTCGCCACTGACAATAACAACATCATTTATCACATTACATAAGGGGGGAGGCCCAGCCTTCATCCATACCATGGTAGGATAAGAATTCAGTACTCTAAGTTTGGCTAAACAGTTGGCTAATAGCTACATTAGAAAAGTAAAAAAACCACCAAGAACTAAACACGTGAACCCACTGTTGTTTGATCATCAAAATTCTTATAAAAAAATTCAAATTCCAGTACTAGTTAAGGGTGCTTGGTCCTGGAGAGTTGCCAAGTTAGGTAATTACAATGACTTTTCAGTGGCATTGCTTGACTTGGCTTGGCTTATATATATTTGGTGTGTTTTAACAATGAGCGTACCTATATATAAAAACAAAAGCATGTTAAATTATGATAAAATAATTATATTAATTTGAGTTTTTAGGGTTACTGAACTTGCAGTCAGCGAGTTGCTTTAGACATATACATACCGTCTTCTTTTCACACTTAAAATTCTATCACAATAATTTATGTTATAAGTGTGAGGCACATTCGGCTTCAGTGCAATTAAGGTAAGAGAGGTGGAATTGAAGTATGGCTGTCCTGTCCTCACAGCAGTACGTACGTCGCGTAGAATTTATGTTATTATCAGATGATACATATAATGGAACCAAGTGTGCCATGCTAAAGGCAGGGATATATCCATCGGTGAAGTTTGGTAATATCATAATGGCACTTAATATGTGAATTGGTAGTAGTCGTCTTCCCAACCCATGACTAGTCTATATATATAAGACCAAGACCAAGACCAAAGACCATGCACAGCTGTTATGTGACCATCGCAATCCAACCGATCGAGCTAATTAACCCAAACCCCACCAACAAGACCAGACCACACCCTTTTTTTCTTTTTTCTTTTGACCAAAGTTAGGAAGGGGGTGGTACCATGGGACATGAACACAAGATTATTTGAGATGGGAGTACACCAAAGACCTGAGCCAATCCAACTAACACCTCATTAGTCCACACGCTTTAAATATAAATATATATATGTGTGTGTATCATCATATATATGTATGCATGGTCACAGCAGAGAGCAGGGATCAGGGGACCCTCAACAGGATTAATGGAACACAAAAAGACTTGTCAGTTATAAAATCATAGTGCATGCTCGTACAAAAACTTCATTGTCATATGAAAAGGAGAAGATGAAGAGTTGTTGAGTTGAGAGCATTGTATTGTAGCTCTCTCTCTCTCTACTCTATAAGATACTAATCTGCCGACTATTAACTTCATGCACCGCTGCAATTGGGACTGCATTAATTTTGTGCGGTGAGCAGTATGTGGCAAGCTACACAAAAACCAAAAGAAAACAAAACAAGGAAAAGAACCAGTTATATATTAGTTGTTAATAGATGATGAGAGATGAAATGACAAAAACAAAAGACTACAGGAGGGGAAGGAATAGGAAGGTGACCTGACAGGTTTCTGATCACAATCAAAAAAACATGGGAGGGTCCACTGGCACCGTTTGATTTATCCTTCCTTCCATTCAACCAACCATCCATCATCCCCCTTAATTGAAGAAGAGTCAAGTATTTGACCGTCTGACCAAACCCAGACCCTGACCTTGTGTTGACTTTCTGACATACCATTTAATGCTTGCTTGAGTTAAAAAATAATAATAACAACAAAAAGAGCTCCTGCTCCTGCTCCTGCTCCTGCAATGCAATCAACCAACTTCCGTTAAGTACCCTCTTTCTGTTTGTTTGTCTTTCTCACATGCACAACACAAGCACTGCAGCGGGCAGGATTCCCGTGAGTCTTATTTACAGTCACTGACGTCACCATCCATTTTTACCAACTTATTAATGCCTTGTCTCAACGTATCATTTTTACTACACTTGTAAGTTGCTGCAACCAAACCCTAATTATAATACTTTGCCCAACTAAAAAGTAAAAAGTTTATGTAACTCATGAAATGGTGATCTTTTTCAAATGTAGAGCTTTGCATGCAGTGATCAGTAGAGGAGGAGGATATGGACCATGCCACCGTGGTGATGAATAAGACAGGGCAGGGTCAACACATTTTCTGGCACCATTCAATGCAAGGCTATAGATATTATTGGTATGATTTATATCAGTGCGGTAGTATAGACAAACTTCACAATTGCAAATTAAATTCAAAGCATACTTGTTTTGACAGCGAAACCGCATTCATGTATTCTCCCAGCACCGGTGGTGGTAGTTTCATTTCTTAAATTAATGGGCCAAACATTTGATATGATCATGTGATGTGAGGAACTACTAGTAGCTTGTCTTGTGTGTTTTCGCTCTTTCTATATCAACTTCATTAATTTTTATTGGTGAGACAATACTTGAAAACCATTACAACATAAAACTACGTACTAGTTAGTTATATTATATTCTAACAGTATAAAATTTTACGGACTATAAGCTAAACTAGGAGTTACCAAAAAACAGCTTAATTAACCGTTTATACCGGCCGAAACAAAACTAATTTTATTTGTTTGGTTCAATTTTAACTTTAGAAAAGTCTAATCTTGGACCGAAACAAACCAAATCTTAATTAATTTGAATTGGCTTATATCGAACACCTTTATATATATAGCACTTCACATTTTCTTATTAATCATCCTCATCTACTTTTATACTAACTACATCATGCACACTGATATAACCTTTAATAGAGTTAGATTGTTATAGTTCCTTACTTCGATGGAATGTTGAATGTTATTAGAGATTTATAATTTAGAATGCCGGATGCAATCTAATTGGCTATACATGTGCTTAAATTTGTTATGATTGTCACCTTGATAATTTTGGTTTCACAAGATTATAACAAGTACGAAATATTTGATGTGTAGAGATGACAATTGGGCAAATCGGGGTATGCCCTTCTCATTCCCATCCTCGTTAAGTTGTTTTCCCAATTCCCACCTTCATACCCATACCATTCAATTAGGGATTCCACATCCCCACTTTCATTGGAAAACTGGTCTCGTCCTGCCCTCTTACAAAAGTACTATAAAATATTTGAAAGATAAAATAAATAATAATAAAAAAAGCTAGAAACTATATCGGACTAGGGCAACTGACAAGACCAAAGTTTTGTTTTTGACTTATATTCTCTATGTATTATTTAATATAATATATAATATAATATGTTAAATGTAAAATTTGGTGGGAATCATATGACACATCTAGAAGCCACTTAACAATATATTCATATAAAAAATAAATTATATACATTCTAATGAGTGTTTGAATCGAGAATTAAAATATCATCTTCGCCCTACTTTACTCGAAATTTTGCTATAACCCATTCCTATACCCAATTTCTATCATTCATTCCCGACTCAATATGGGTGAAGCTCTGCAAAGACCTTAACCTGCAGTGCGGGGAAAATTGTCATCCATATCATTCATCCATAACAATAGGTTTGTTAAGTTTCCAAATATGAAATTATTATGTCATTTAAAATGACTATTAAAATTGGAAAGTGTGTAAATGAAAATTCTAAAAAAAAAAAAAAAAGAAACACTAAAGAAAATTATATATTTTTGTATTGTAAAATGGGGCTAAGTGACTATATGTAAAGATAGAATTGAACTCAAGTCGAACTAAGTTGAACTATTAATGGTCGTTTTCCTTTTATTTATTTATTTATTTATTTATTTTAATGTTTTGAAACCAATCCAAACCGGAGCACAACCATCCCAATAGTAAACTAACAAGTGAAAAACAACACATATATACGTAATGTAAAGTGTTGAAAAATGATAATGCTTCTCTCATGTGGATGTTTGTAAGTGGTAAGGTAAACTGGTTTTGTAATATCCTAAGCATAGTTGGGCTTTTTAAGCCCAGCTAAGTGCATTTAGCTGGATTTGATATAAGTATACGAGGCCCAAACCAGGTTGTGCCTGCAACAATACCTAATACCTTGAGTTTCTTGACGCTATTTTTTTATTTAAAAATAATAATATTTTTGAAGAAAAATTAAAAACCTTGAGTTTATTAGCTTTCTAAAAGATGAATCTTACTTGCAACCGGCTTGTAATTCAAGTGTTTAAGAGTATTTATCTTGCAACTTTGGTCCTAAGTTCGACTCCCCCTCTCCCAATATCACTTATATAGAAAGAAAAAAAATCTCATCAAGTTTTTATTTATTTTTAAATAAGTCACATCCCAATATAAAACTAACACAAAAAAACTTTATAGACATCTAAAAAACTCATGAATTTCTTTGAACACCCAAATTGGACACCCATACCTTACCATCAACCCCTAAGCTATCTTTCACTCTGCCTTATATACTTTACGGCTCATTTGGTGCCTAAAATTGTATTAGATTAGATAACTTTCTACATTTTGTAGATTAGATAACTTTCTTCGTTGTGGTATATTGAAGGAGGAAATGAATAGACGCGAATGATTTTTTATGTTGGGGAGATTAGAAGGAATAAATTATAAGGTAAGATCAATTTTCTTCATAAGTAATCCATCTTTTTACCTTCAACTTGGACAAAATTTATTCATTTCTTCATTCAACATACCTCCAACCCAACCCCAAGCACCAAATGAGACTTAAGTCGCCTAAAAATTGCTTACACTATATTTTTCTAAGTCTTTTCTTCAATGCGAGTCCAAACTAAAACATGCCAAAAAAAACTTAATTTGCTTCCTCAAAACCATCATAGATGTTGGTTGTTTCATTAAGTAGGAAACACACAATATATCTAGTTCTAATGTGATTTAGGGGTTAAAGAGATATAGAAAGAGGTGAATGGGAGATATGATTGTCCCAAGTAAATATATTAATCAACAATTGGGTTTAGTTATGTTCGCTCTAAAACTAAACATATAGAAATAGAAGCAACTTACAGGTGACGTGGACGGTCTAAGGACCGATTGAGCCCTTGGTGCGAGCACGTTCTTCCTTGGGATGCTATGCTAGACCTGGGATAAGGAGAGAAACAACGGATGATGTCTAGAGTACCGGTGTGGTACCATCCGAAGACCTTCCGATGCCAAAGTAAGTTGAGAAAGAGCTTTGCTATTGACAAATGCTAGAGCATGAGAATCAAGTTGAAAATCTTACCATTTGTCTAGGGCAAGGGGCTCTATTTATAAAGAGTGCCTGGTATGCTTTTAGTACTTAGTTTCGATGTGAGACTCGTGGGAGTGCCTTCTAAGATCGACACGAGTCTCCATAAAATATCAAAGTTGGGGGGAAGGGGGGGTGTGGTTTTGAGTTTGTCTCGCATAATCGGCATGGCGGACCAATCGTATGTCCAAGGAGCTTCTGGGAGTGCTTGCCCCAGGGGAGGGGGGGACGGCTATGCTGGTTGATGAATCAGTCGTGGACACTGACCCATACCTAACTGGTCTATCAGTGAGCAGCAGTGTTCCCTAGCTTCATACTCTTTCCACGTGTCATGATGTGAGTGGAGAGGTCAGATGCGGTACAAACAAGTTACAAAAACAAAAAAACAAAACAAAAAAAAAAAACCTTTGATATTTGGAGTAAAAATGACCCATATTTCAGTTTGAGTTTAGTCAATATTATATTTGACCCAAAAAAAAAAATCTCCCTCCCCACTCCTGCCAGGCATGGAACAGGATAAAACTTATTAGCCAAACATTCTTGTTCCCCGGTAAAGTAAAAATAGGTCAAAGAACTTGATAATTTCATTTATCAAATGTCTCAAATCAAGTTACAGTCAAATTGAGTCTTTATCAAGTATAGGCATCGTCCTTAATACTAGAGCATTCACAAGTTTAGATGTTGAAGCTTCATGATTATATCCCTTTCAAGTCGAGCTCGCCAGTCTTCATCCAAATTCAAAGCTTTTGCACAAGTACATTGTACCCTGTCAAAATGACGGTGTTGGAAGCAACAAGAAAAATTACAATCACAAACATTGACATGGGCAGTAAAACATGTCAAGATTTCCATAAGCTAGTAAATATAACAGGTAACTGCAGTAAATACCACAATAGGTGACAAGATCATGGCACTAAATACTACTCCCAATGGAGTGTTAGTTGGATTGGCCCATGCCTTAGGTGTGCTCCCAAGTGGTCTAGGATTCAAACCCCCATAGTACCCGTGTGTGTGAGTTTTCCCCCTTCCCTTCCTAAATTTGGCAATTAAAAAAAAAAAAAAAAAAATACTCCCACTTTTACCTCTGTAAATGTTTCAAAAATAAAGAGTGAAGTCATAGCATTCATGTTATAGAAAATGGAAAATCAATAAATTATTGTATTCAAAATTGTTCAGCATGACACAACATTGAGTCATTTAGCAAGTAATCATAGAACTTCTTTTCTCAATATAATGTTAAGAGTAAAACTTGCTGAATCTAAACCATATATATAAGCCATTACAAGCAAATTAAACAAATTAAAGATTGTTAATATTAAACTAGACCTAAAATATACATGTATGTGCATGTGTGTGTTTTTGCATCTGTTCTCAAGGTCATAGGCAAGATGAAACAGCATGAATATAACTTCTCGTGTATTAAATTTTCCATTAGCAGAAAATAAGATGACAAGTTTCATCTCAAGTAGGACAGACCTGTGTTCCTGAAGCATCCCCTCAAACTCCTTTTGTGATGCTTTAATCTATACAAAACAAATGAATTGGCATGAACACAAACAGCGATACATCACAACAGAGATTCATACATCAAATTATAGGGACATTATAGAACAAAATGGCAACACATCAGACAGTTAATATGCCTTACCTCAGAAACCAATGCATTGCAGCTCCAGATGAAGGCTCCCTGAAAAATAACAGTATTATGAGTCCATATCAGGTTGCTAAGGTCATGATTCAGCGAATGTTGAAGTACATCAGCCATGTGAACATACAAGATACCTAAATCTTGTTTTTCAAATTGTAAAGGAATAAAATAGCAACATCCTACAATATGGAAACAAGTTTGCTTTTTCTTTCCAGGGATGGGGGGCCTCCACAATCTTGCTTGGCTTTGAAGCCAAGACGCACACAACCTTTGTATTCACAAGAAGACCAATGCCACTAGCTCACAGAGCTTTAAATTTTGCAAGTTTGGGGAATTTAAATACTAATATTTGCAAGAGCGCTCCAGTGAATCGTCGAACAATATTACTAGTAGTATAAAACATGCAAAAATAAAAAGGAATTAGTAAAGCACAACTTAACCCAACTTAAACTCAAGGTTATGGCTGCAAAAAGTATGCTGCAGAAACAACAAAATTTGTGGCAGCCAGAAATGGGACATGTACTACAGGAAATACAAATATATTATACGCTTGGACTTTATTCATCAAAATTGGAACTCCTTGATTATTTAAACAGTTTAACAAAGATAACAGTCCAAATTTATTTAAAAGATTCAGCAGAAAAATCTCATTTACATAGGAATTATGAGAACACATACTGCTCCATGTGCTGCAATGCTGCTGAATATGATCAGAAGTCACAACCTGAACTTTAGGGCATCTATCCTCCCTTAAGGCTACAACCTGTTATACATAGAAAAATCACAAGTTACAGATCAAGAAAAATAAATTACACATAAAACAGATCAGAGAAACAAATATCAAAGGAAAATAGAAAATTGTATTGCAAAGCTAACCAGTTTCAGGCCTAGAACGGTGCACAAATGCAGTTGTGTACTAGAACTGAGGTTCAGGAGATCAAATTATTTCAAACTTCTGTACTGCATACATGATGCAACTCTTTGTGCACCAGTCACCAAGTGATGTTTAAGAAATATGAGACTCTTAGATTAAAAGAGACATTAGGGCCCCACCAAGAGAACAAGTAATTTACAGCTTCTCACCTGCCTGGTGAGGAGGTTTAGGTGACTGATGCCATACACAGAATGAACCCTTTTGTGCAAAAACAAAAAAGCCTTCTCCCTAAACTTTTTTACGCCATACGTAAAACCCATACCCTTATATTTTTTCCAGCAAGTCCTCCAATATATATAATGTATTTGTGCTATGGACTGACTCCAAGAAAAAAGTTCTAGAGAATGATAAGCTTATACTTGGACAAAAACAAACAGAGTTTATTTTATTATTCATTAAGAGAAGTGATTTTTGTGACCAAAAGGAACTAGTATGACCCCATCATGTACTCCTTACACGTCACTGGTTCTAGTTACAACATTTCATAGAGAACAATCTCTAACCTTTTCTATAACAATCCTGTCTGAAATGTAACCTTCATTGCAATGAAGAAGAACTCTTAATAGCCATACATGGACATCCCATTTCCATGTGTGGATATAAATTTACAGATTTCCAGTAACCTCAAAAACAAAACAAAAAATCAAAAACAAAAAAAAGAGAGAGAAAACAAGGTAATGGTAGCAGTGGGTTTAGGTCTCTGGAGCAAATTTGCTTGAATACCATGTTGAAAAGGAACTTGAGAAAGGGATAAGAAGAACATCGTATTGCATATCCAAATGAAAGGAGTACACATAATTTATACAGAAATCCAGGACATAAATTGCTCTGTTAATCAACTCTACAACAAGACCTAAATTTAAGAAAACAGCCTTAGGCTAAAGCCTAATAATCAGCCATTAAGCTAAATGTCTAATAACTGAAAGGAAAATTTTGTGTTGTTTTCCTTCATTTTGTTTTCTTTACCACTCTCATCTATGAACCAAACAAAAGAAAATTATGGAATATAGAACATTCTTTTCTTTTGCATTCGACGTGGATTTTTACCACCAAGAATTGTATTAAGAACAAATCTGGACTCCTGCAGCCATCCTGTAATCAACGTGTTTAACATACTTAGAAACCCCAATTTTCCAAAATTTTTATATCCACCAAACCCTAAACTTTTTTCTTAATCAGACATTGTTGCTTCTGGAACAAGCAAGTTACTGTTCTTGGGGGTACTGCTCATAGCCACAAAACAGCATCCCTGACTTGGTTTCCTCTTTTTCCCTTCAACTCCTGACCCTTTCCCCTTTATCTTCACCATAAATCCTTCACTCTAAATCTTCTACCCCAAAAGCCTTGCTGCCATAAACAGCTTGCACTAAAAGACATAGCTTTCCAAGTAACTCTTATTATATGCAGTGATCTATGTTAGATTTGGTATTAGGGCCTAGTAGCCTACTACATCTCACCATCCTACATCACAATTTTTACCTCGAGCTCAATAAAATATAGGATGTCCTATTTCAAATAAATAAATAAAGCATGGGATTTTGTGTTACCAATGAAACAAGAACCGCAGACCCAAATCAGGAAAACAAACAAGTTTTATTTCACTTTTCAAGTGACTGCACAATTCTAAAGTTGGTTTCAGCTTCAAGTAACTCCTCACCTCTTTCTCAATCCACGCATCAGCACAAGATTCACTTCATCAACTCTGCAACATCGTGAATTCTTTGGATTACACTTCCTTATATGAAGTTAGTTAGTACCAAGGTGATTTAATCAAGCATATAAATTACCAGCTGAGTGTAATTTTTTTTCTTTCATTAATTTAAAATTTGAAATTTCAAGAAGACAAACTTGCCATTCAGGATGACCATGATGAATATCAGAGCAACAGAGTTCTAATATGTCATTTTCCCACCAAAGAAATAAATATAAGGGATAAAAGTTTATGGAGAATCTGGAAAATGAAAACCACTTCATCAATCAACTAAAGTTACAGAAGAAAAAGGTTATTAAATCATTTCTTATGACGTCTAACGAGGCAACATGCAAGTTTGTTGTGATCGTATATTCCAGAAACCTCTAAACCCTAAAGTCATATTCAATCCTGGACTGCTTTCTCCATTGCACACCGATTTACTTTGATGGATTTCAATTGGTAAGTATAAAATAAACTTAGGAAACTATAAAAGGCACCTATGCGAACTTAACAGAGACAGCAAAACTAAATGACATAGAACATAAGATATCAGACTACTCAGTTAGTTATAAATATAAGATCCAGCAGTTTGGTTTGCACTGCTATTTTTTGCGCTGAAGCTCCACATCGGAAGTAAATGGAAATTACAAAATGCATAAACATTGAGTAAAAAAACTTAAAAGCAGAGTATCAAACCCCATACCCACCTAAAATTGTTCAACAGTCTTGTTCCTATTGTATTTCTCAAGCCACATAACTACTACTGGAAGAGTGGGAGAAAGAAATAAAATAAAAATTAGAAAGAAAACAAAAACTTAAAAAGATGATTTGTTAAACGGATCGCATATGATGCAAAGCTCTTTCGCAAAGACATGTCAAGAAAAAAGATATTTTCATTACAAAACACACTCACTAACACCACAATTTCTTATAGTCTATGGAATGTAGTCAACAAAGACAACAAAACACACCTCACCTTATTCTTCTTCTTTTCATCCTTTGTTTCTTAAGGAAATCATTTCAGTTCTTTTCAGTCTAAAGAGCCAACTGCACATACGTGACCAAGCTAATATTTTCAGTTCTCAGTCCATGACCAACGGCAACTACACACACAACCTAATCCACCAGCTCCATTCCCAGCACAGAGTCACCACACATCCCTTCAACTCTTCAAAGGCCTTTCTAAAACTCAGCGTCTTCTTGAAAGAGAACTATTGTGCATGTCAAGCAACCTTTCAAGGGATACAAGAGACCAGCTTTCCTCTGTTTGGGCATATACCTTTTGATTTAGAGAGTCAACTATTATGCTTACATTACCAAAGCCATATATCTGGTGACCATTATGCATCCGCCCAGGTTTAGGCCTAAATAACAGACCATGCTGCTGCGCATGGGCTTCAATAACATCTTTCAAGCTCATCTCATTACCACTGCCATCCATGTGAGCAGTGCCACCCAAGTTTGCTTGTGCTGCTGCTGCTTTCTGTTGTGCCTCAAATTGCCTTTGCTCAAGCACCCTAAGGTAGCTAATATTCTCTTTCAAACCAGGTTGGACCACCTCCATACCCTCAACAGCCCGATTCATCATGTCAAGACCACAATTAAGCTGATATCGAATACTTTCATTTGCATGAAGCTCCTCAGGAATGAGTTCCTTCCAACCTTTATACCAATTCAAAACCTCTTCAAAGTTCGGGTTCGAACATAACCAGTGATACAAAACCTGTAGCCACTTGGTGAAGAAAAACTTCTCCATCATATCTACCATTAGATGAATTGGAATAGCAGAAGCCCAACTCATCACCCAATTAAACTGATCAAGCCTTTGATCTGCAGGGTTCACTTGGAAGTCTTGTAGGACAAGCTGCAACTTGGGCACTATGAATCTATGCATGAGTTGTTCCCAACTGGCTGAATCAAACACCTTCTTCCACGGCGAGAGTATGGTATAGGCAGAGGCATCACTGGGGTGCCATGCACCGAGAACGTTACTCAACTTGAAGCGTATTGTGTGATACAACTCCTCCAACTTGTGTCCCAAGAGTGGTAGCCATGGATGCACCCACACATGGATGGGAACAGTGTCCCGGTGAGGTTCCCACAAGTCAACTGCGTCCTTCAGTTTGGGAAAGACTACCATATCCAATATGGCATGAAGGACAGAAGAGGGTAGCAATTTCTCCCAAGACTCCAAAAAGCGAAGCATGGGTTCAGGGTCCTTGGCCTGCCAGGTATTGATGCCAGCAATCCTTACTGCAGGTACCACAACCTCGGAAACCAACTGAGTATAAGGCGGCATTGTATTATCCCAAATATCAAGGTACTGTTCTCTCACCCCCTCTCCATGAAGCAAACCCTTCCATGAGGATACCACATTCAACCCATGGGACGGGTTCCTAAGAGGATCCCAACCTTGAAACATCCTGACAAACAGAGGTAGAGCAAAAGAACAGGCAATACAAGACAAGTTACATATTTCATAGTCTTCAGCGTATCTCTTCTGTAGGTCACCAAAGTCCTTTGCCAGGGAGTCCAGCGTCAATGTTCCCATGATATTCTCTTCTCCCAGTCGGTCTAACACGCTCATAATATCCCCCAAGCTATCCAAGTGTTGCTTCTGTCTGGCCGCCTCTGTTGCCAGCCTCTCTTTCTCCTGGTTCAAGCTGATTGCCGTGTCCCTCTCATTCCTCAGATCCCTATCAATCTTCTGAATATCCAGCTCAGCTAAGTCCAGAATCAACCTCAGGTTGTGCTGTAGCTCAGGCATGGGAATATCCTCTTCCCTGGCTTTCTCTTCGGCATTCAGATTCTCCAAATTGGTCAAGACTCGAACCTGGGGTCCGCGCATATCAACCACCTTGTGCACAAAGACCTCGGTACTCTCTTCCTGCTTCTTGGCTAACAACTCCTTGGCAGAGACATAGCGGTCCTTATTAGCCCTGTTGGCAACAGCCTTTTTCCAGGAAATGCTCTTTTTGGTGGTGGTAGAGGAATTGACAGCGGGCAAAGGCTTGCTCAGCTTTTCAGCTTCCAATTCTTGCAAGCCAGGCCTCTTGATTTTAGTCTCCTCGTAATCATTAAAACCCATACCCATACTTTTTGGCCTCAACTTGGCTTCAATAGGAGCGAGAATCCCTTGCTGGTTTTTGCCAAGTCCACCTCCTTTGTAGCCCATGTTCTTAAGCATCTTCATCCCAATGCCCTTGGTGTGTTTCTCAAAGGCCCCCAGGTCACCATCCCCGCCGCCCCCCCTTGCTCCTCCTAGTCCAAACTGAGATTCTTCAGAATCTCTTCGACTTCGAGATTGGATAGTAGTTTGCTTCAGCAATTTGAGCTTTTCCCTCTCCTTCTGCCTCCTCTCTGCTCCCTCCTTTATTTTCTTCCCAAACGCCGTCGGCAGAAAATTGCTGTCATTTTCCTCATCCTCCTCCTCTCCACCGGTGGGATCCGAATTCGAATTAAAACCTAAACCGGAATTCAAATTATTAAAACCCAAACCTGAAGCCGTAGCGGCACCAAAGCCAAGGCCACTGGTGGCAACGCCGGTAGCGCCGAGGTCATCGTTTTGCTGCTTTGAATTGTTGTCCATCTCCTGGTTGGGCATGACGATGCCGGTGGAGACGAAATTGACGGGCTTGGTAAGGTCGACGACCTTTCGATCTTTCCTGCGTTTTCTGGAGCCCTCGTTGTCTTCATCGTCGTCGTCGGAATCGGCAGAGAATATGCCGTAGAGTACATCGTCTTTGGTCTGGACGCGCTTATCCTTGCGCTTGCGATAATAGAACTCGCCGCCGATCCATTGGCCGTCCTCGTAATCCTTCTCCATGCCAAACCTTTCCATCTCTTGATAATCATCCATCACGAAAAACAAGCCTCAAGGCAAAATTAGATTACCGAAACCCTAACAAAACCTAAGGCAAGTCTAGAACAAGGGGCAAGGGAGTGGAGAGGTCGTGGCGGGCTGGGCTTGGGAGAAGAGAGAGGAAGAGAGAGAGCGAGAGAAGTGGGGTGTCTTGAGA
The DNA here is from genome assembly GCF_029339155.1 of Prunus mume. Classification (NCBI taxonomy): domain Eukaryota; kingdom Viridiplantae; phylum Streptophyta; class Magnoliopsida; order Rosales; family Rosaceae; genus Prunus; species Prunus mume. Next base: position 241,191 of record NC_142699.1, on the reverse strand, counting down.
AGTTTAACAATGATAGAAGTATGGTTTTGATTTTTGGGTAGTGCTCGGGAGATTAACAAAGGGTTTAATGGGGATTATGTCTGCCTTCAGATTCAGAAACGAGTTCAATTCTTCCATATCCATAAAAATTAAAGACCGGTGGAACATTAAAAATAAAAAATACTCTTAGTTAATTCAAACATTAAAAATTAAAATTATTAATTAAATAATAATAATAATATAATAAATTTACATATTTTTTATATATTAAAAAAATTAAAATTTAAAACAAAATCAGATAATATGTCTTATTTTTATAAAACACAACTACTCATTATCTTTTTTAATTCTAAATAAAAAAATAAAAAAAAACAATTGGCGCGTGTGTATGCGTGTCAAGGGGCTAGGTTTACTTATGACTTTGGTTTGTGTTTTCTTTTTTCTTTGTCACTAATTTTGCATTCAATTATTATTATTTTTTAGTTTTTCTATTTAAACCCCGCACTTCTCTTTGTTCACCCCATATTCTAAGTTTATCTCAATTTTTAATTCAAATTTTCATAATTTCTAAGAAAACTCTACTATCTTCATAAACTACCCCTAAATACACACCCAGCAGAAAAAAAAAAAAATTAAAAACTCATCAACCCCACACCGTACTATCTTGCCCCTCAACCTCACATTAGTTAAAGAGAGAAAAACATTGTTGTCAAATGTGTAGCAACATTATTTATTATTATTATTATTATTTATTTTGTTAAAATTTTGAGAATTAACTAGGAGGTTTTGATAGAGAAATGTTGACAGTTGAATTGATATGGGAGGGGTGCTGGGTTTTGCTATGGTTCAAAACACTTTCCATTGTTATATAAAATAAAATCAACCAAATTTGTTTTGTATATTCAATCTTTTGTTTTTTTTTTGGGTGAATGTAATTTGAATTTGATCAATTGGGGATGGAGAAGCAGTGGATGATGAGAGTTGTGGATGGTTCGAAGTGAAAAGGGTGTAATTTTACTCTTTCTCGATTGCCCCATTTTCTTCCATTGCCAATATTAACATCCAGTATGCAAAGAAAAGTTTAGGCTATGGCTTTGGTGTTTTCTTTTTGAGAGCATAGAAACACTTCAAGCTGCTACCTCCTAAAACCCCTTTGCTCTCTCTCTCTCTCTCTCTCTCTCTCTCTCTCTCTCTCTCTGTGAAAAACCAATCAAGTCTTAGAGTGGCACACACAGCAATGGTAAGCTCACTAGAAGAGACCAAGCTCAAGAGGTTCCTCTAGTGGTTACAGGTGCCCATATGTTTGTGTTTTTCTGAAACTTAACATAAAGAGTGGTGGGGATGTGTGTATAGATGTACAAGGGTTAAATATTAAGTTGGATGACCTTTTTTGTCTTTTTACACAATAATAAAACTTAAGAGCTTAATGATTTAAGTACTGGGGTGAACAAAGAAAAGTGGCTAATGATTTAAGAGCTTAAGAGCTTAATGATTTAAGTACTGGGATGACCTTTTAGCAAATAATTAGGAAATGGCTAATGACATTATACCTTGCTCTAGGTTTAGTGGAATTATCAAAATGGGCCACTTGGTTTCAATTTCATTAGTTTACATCTCAACGTTTTCAATCAGTGTATACATTCGGTTAAAAAAAATAATTAAAAACTCTATAGGCGTCTCTAGTTTCTATTAAAATATGAATATGATTTGAATACTTTAAGTTAATTGTATTCTTCTCCATCAGAATTTATATATAGGAGTTACTATGGTGTTTTACAAGTAAATAAATACAGTAATTAATTAGGAGAATATCTCATAATTATACAAGGATGTGTCGACTATATAAAACAAGGAAGTAAATCACCTAATTAACTTAGGAAATAAATCTCCTTGATTTAGTAGGTTAACTCATGTCAACACTCCTCCTTAAGTTAGTGCATACACGTTACCAATACCCAACTTGGTAAGTGAGTCATAAAACACTCGTCCACAGATAGCTTTTATCAAGACACCACTAATTGATCTTCTAATTTTATAAAGGGTAGACAGATGATCTAATTCTCAATTTTTTATTTGATGACATGTCTATCCACCTCAACATGTTTAGTTCGATCATGTTGAACTGGATTATGAGCAATATCGATAACTGAATTATTATCACAATGTAACTCTATCGGCTTCCCTGGTTTAAAACCCAATTCTATAAAGAGTCCTCTGATCCACAATAATTCACAAACTCCTTGAGCCATTCCTCGATACTTTGCTTTTGCACTAGATTGAGAAACCACATTTTGTTTTTTACTCCGCCAAATGACTAGGTTACCTCCAACAAATGTAAAGTAACATGATGTAAAGTGTATATTTGTAATGGAACCAGCCCAATCATTATCTGTATATTTAACAACTTCAAGATTTCCATTATTTAAGAACATTAATTCCTTTTTAGGGGTTGATTTTAAGTATCTTAAGATTTGATCAACTGCAATCTTATGAGAAACACTGGGTGAATGCATAAATTGACTAACCACACTCACAACATATGCAATATATGGTGTTTTGTTCGCCAAATATATCAACATTCCAACAAGGTGTTGTATTGTTCCTTATTGATTAGCAATCGGGCCATGTCTTCATACAACTTGTGATTCATCTCAATAGGTGTGTCAGCAAGCTTACATCCAAGCATTCCTATTTCAGTGAGTTGATCCATCACATACTTCCTTTAAGACAGAAATATACCAGTTTTTGACCTTGCTACTTCAATTCCAAGGAAGTATTTCAGAGCACCTAAATCTTTCATCTCAAATTCCTGAGACAAATACTTTTGTAGCTTCTGTTGCTCTCCCGCGTTGTTCCCAGGTACGACCATGTCATCCACATAGACGATTAATGCAATGATTTTTCCTCCATTACGCTTCAAGAAGAGGGTGTGGTCTGAATTACTTTGAGCGTATCCAAAATTCTTCATGGACTTAGTAAATCTTTCAAACCATGACCTAAGAGATTGTTTTAACCCATATAATGACTTTCTGAGCTTGCAAACTTGATTCTTCTTGTTATAAGCTAAATTACATCCTAGTGGTAAATCCATGTATACCTCTTCTTCCAAGTATCCATGTAAGAAGACATTTTTAACATTGAACTGATGTAGTTGTCAATCTAGATTTGCTTTTAGGGACAGTAGGACTTTTATGGTGTTGATCTTGGCTACTTGGGCAAAGGTCTTCTGATAGTCTACCCCATACATCTGTGTATACCCTTTGCCACCAATTTAGCTTTATATCTTTCAATGGATCCATTTGCTTTGAGTTTTACAGTATAGATTCACCTACATCCCAATGTCTTCTTTCTGTGAGGTAAATACACGAGCTCTAATGTGGCATTCTTCTGGAGGGCTCTCATTTCTTCATTAATGGGTTCTTTTCATTTTGAGTTTTCTAGTGCTTCATTCACACTATTTGGGACAAATATATTGGCTAACTATTTCACAGAGTGTATATGTGACTCTCCTAATCTACTTAGAGATATATAATTATTGATGGGGTATTTTCCTTGGCATTAAGATCTGCTTCGTACTGTACTTGAGGTTTACCATATTTCTTCCCTTCTTGAAGCTGATATATAGGGGTATCTATATCATTTATGCTTTTTGAAATCAAATCATCATGGTATATTTAATTAGTGTTATTAGTTTCAGGGGGAGATGTTACCTGAATGACTTCCTCGGAAGGTGATTAGTGTGGTACTAGAGCTGAAGGCACGTTCAGAGCGAGCAAAATCTCAAAAAACAGTTCAATTTCCTCCTCATGGTTTTGGCAGTGAGGTGTCGACTAGTCGTTTTCCACTGGCGACATAGGCTCAATGTTCGACAAAGACGGACAAAGCGACTTGTCGTTTTACCATAGTGGTTCCACCTGTGAAGGAATAAAGGGGAGTGACTGGTCGTGGGGGAGAGGCGACCGATCGCTTTAAGGTAGAGACGCCTCATGTGGATGGATAAAGGGAGGCGACTAGTCGCTTTGATCCTGAATCTCTTATGTTGTTAAAAATTCCAGAAAAGTCAGGGTGTTTGGCTCTAGATTCTCCTCATGTGCTTCTGAAAAATATGTCGTGTTCCCGGAATACTACATCTATGGAGGGTGATAACATCGGTAGCCTTTCTGATGAGGGGAATAGCTAATGAAAACACATTTTTCTGCTCAGGGATCCAATTTGTTGCGTTGGTGATCATGTAAGTGTACAAATACAACACAATCAAAAATTCATGGTTCAAGGTTTGGGGTAGGAGGTATTTAGATATAGTGGTGAAGTGTTTGAAGAAGAGTTTGAAAATTCAAGGTACTTGAGGGAATCCTATTTACAAGGTAAGCTGTAGAGAGAACGGCCTAGCCCCAAAAAGATCGAGGCATGTTGGCACCAAATAAAGATGCATGAATGAATTCTAATAAATGTCAGTTCTTTCACTCAGCCACCTCATTTTGTTAAGGAGTATATGAACATGAGCATTGATGTATGATGTCATGATCCTATAAGAATTTTTTGAGATCATGATTAAAAAATTATCAGCCATTGTCAGAATAGAGAACCTGTATTTGGGCATGAAACTGAGTCGCCACCATTTATGGAACTGTTGAAATGTCAAACCGACTTCCCCTTTGGTTTTGAGAAGGGAAACTCAGGTCATTCGGGTGTAGTCATCAATGACAGTGACAAACCATCGAGCTCCAACTGGAGTAGTGATTTGAGTAGGCCCCTAAACATCAGAATAAATAAAGGAGAAAAGAACCAAACTTTTATTTGTACTTAATGGGAACGGAACACGATGACTCTTAGCCAATTCACATGTATCACATTGGAAGTTGGAAACCTCAAAACTGGAAAATAATGATGGAACAACTTCTTCAGATAACCGAACGAGGCATGCCCAAGATGTTTATTCCATAACCAAATTTGTCTATCTGCCTCTCTGAACTAGCTCCACTTGTTGTGAAAGCTTGACCAAACCTAGTCTCACTATTTGATTCCCAGTCCAAGTAGTAGAGTTTGTCTCGCCTAGTACCACAACCAATTGTCTTCCCTGTGAGGATGTCTTGAAAAACACAATGATTCGGCCAAAATGTTATAATACACCCTAAAGAATTAGTAAGTTGTGCAACAGACAACAAGTTATGGTCCAAGGATGAAACAAGCAATACATAATCCAGATGTATAAAGTTAGAGAGCTTTCCCCAACCACAGAAGATGACGTACCATTAGCATTAGACACTACCAATTGAGTAGTTGGTGTGCGGCTAATAACTTGATTAAGATCAAATGTCATGTGATCTGTAACATCCTAGGCAATAATCCAAGTGGGCTTTGGGGAGGACGTATAAAAAGCAGAACCTTTGGTGATGGCGATAGAAGCACAAGCTCGGGTAGCTGGTTTAGCAGGAATGATCGCATGCTTCCATGAGTCTACAAAGAGGGAGTGAATCGTACAGGGTCCTGACATCGCAACGAAAGTAAGATTTAATATGAGTGTGTGTTTGTGTTTAATGAGTTGATTTGAGAATTTGAGGAGTTTGATTTAGGAATTTGATTGAGGGATTTGATTTGAGAGGTATGTGTATAAGGAGTTTAATAAGAGGATTTGATTTGAGAGGTAAAGAATTTGATTTTGGGTTTGGGTTTGAATTTGAGGGTATGATTTGAGGGATTAAAGACAACCTAGGATCGATTGCTCTGATACCATGCTAAAACATGAATATGGTTTGAATACTTTAGGTTAATTGTATTCTTCTCCACCATGAGATATATATAGGAGTTTACAAGGGTACTTTACAAGGAAATAGGTACAGTAATTAATTAGGGGAATATCTCTTAATTATACAAGGATGTGTCAACTATGTAAAACAAGAAAGTAAATCACCTAATTACTTAGGAAATAAATCTCCTTGATTTAGTAGGTTAACTCACGTCAACAGTTTCAAGCTAATGGGAGCTTATGGGAAAGTTTAATACTTGTGCTCTTAAGCATGTTTACAGAGAAAGAAATGTGGTTCCTGATTGTGTTGCTTAGTAGAGTTACAATATGGACCTAGGTGTTTGTTTTCTTGATATGGCTCCGAGTTTGATTTGCTCTAGTCTTGTTGATGATATGCTAGGAGTCACTAGGACTCGGTTGGTATGTAGTGAGTAGTTGCTTTTAGGAGGAAGAGGACTGTAGCCAATGTCGATAGTGCCTAGCCCATTGCTACCGCCCCTCCCCCTTTTCCTTCATCTATGTTTCTATTCGCTCTCCATGTCTCCCTCTCTCTCTTGCACCAAGAATCACTTTATTTTATAGTTGGATTTTATCATCACTTTCTAAATGGCGCAAAAGCTTATTTTGTATACCTAGAGTTTCTTGGGTTTTTTGTTGTTGTTGTTAAGTTTGCCTTTTCTGCATAGTTAAATGAGTGATTATTCCCGTACATATTTCTAAAAGCATTTTGGCACTTGGGCAACTTAGAAATTGCGTACGGAGTTTCTTGAATCTTCCTTTATTAAATTCATGTGGGATTGAGAGCAAAATTGGATAAAGTGAACTTGAAACGGTAGGTTTTAAGGGATATGAAGGCAACTAAAATGAGGAAATTGAAGGTGGAGAGAGGAATAGAAGCAAAGAATGGGCGGCGGAAGGGGGCTACGATCGGGGTGGGAGGCTGTTGCACGGGCTTGTTTGTTTGATTTTTTATTATTATTAATTTTATTATCAAGGGTAAAATTGGAGACCAACGTCCAGTTGTACAAACAATTAAATATTTTTTTTTTTGGAAAATTCTAAATGAGTGTATCGCGAGCTGACGTGGTGATACCATACTACTCTATAATTTCTCCTCCACGCATCCACACCCACCTCTGAGCACCTCCCTACCCTCTACTCCCCAATTTCCCCTCTCAGCCACACCTCCTTATTGCCCAATTTTCAATTTAACCCGATGGATCACAACCCAACAACCATCTCACCAAGTGCCGATTTATCCTATCCATTGCCACCAACGTCACACCCAAGTTCCAAAACATGGACTTTCGCTCGATACCTCATCCCCAAGACTACTAACAGTTTAGCTAACAATAGGGGAAGTTTGCAGAGTTTCCGGAATCTTATGTATGAATTTATAAATTGTCAACAAATGATGTATGAACTTGAAGAATGTCTAATAGTTTGGAGGTTTTATGTAGTAAACTCATTTTGTTAGTTAAGAGAAAGGGCGCGTGGCAAGGAGTTTTTTTTTTTTCCTTTCCAATTTTATTTAAAAAGATTTATTGTATTATTTTTTAATAATGGATGGCTCTCTTTATTGCCACGTCATAAAAGACTTTTTGATGGTAGAGTCACAATGCTGATGAAACTGTAGTAAAATCAAAGTTTGTTACATACGAAACTTTCTTTATTAAAATATATTTCATTGATCTAATTGATGTGGTATATGAAATAGACATGTTATGTTATGTGGTATAAAAATATGGGATAAAAATGTGACAACTGTATCATTACTCAACTCGACAATGTACCCCGGATAGAAAAATGAAATTTAAGCAAAAAGGAAAAGGAAAAATAATATTAGATTTTTTTTGTTTGGGGGGGAGAGGTGCGAACTGACAAAGGGGCAGAGTGAAACAGAAGGGGATCGAGAGAGAGAGAGAGAGAGGAAGACAAAAAGCGAGGTACAGAGACTAGACAGAAAGAAAGAGCAGGCTCACAGATTGGAGGTCGATTTGAAGCGGAATAAATCTTTGTTGGTTCTCTGTTTAGGGTGCCAATCTACAGTTAAAGGCCTCTGATTTATAGGGGGTGGTGTTCTGAAACGTTGATGGAGTAATTGAAACTGGTGTCACATGCTTCATGGTGGTGAAAAGGAGCTGCGTTGAAAGTTGGAGCAAAACCCAGTTCTTATTTTCATGATCTAGCTATTTTTTTATTTATAAATAACTAGAAGTTCTTAAGTTCTACGTTTACAAGGATACAACTTGAAGATTTTAATACGAGATCTGTCGGTGGAACTAGGTTTTGGTTCTTGAGCACCTTAGCGGGGCTTTCTTTTGGGTCCCTTGGGACATGTTTAGAAATGGGTTTTATGATTCCGGCTTTGATCTTGGCTTGGTCTTGAATCAAAATGGATTTTAGATTGAAACTGAGGGTGCCCATTTGGAGAAATTGTTGGTTTTTGTGTGTCTTTGATGGGACTTGATTTGTGGGTCTCGAATGTGCGAGGAGTTGGGCCTTTGATTTTGGTTGCATTTTGAGGTGATTTTGGTTTGAAAAGTATTGGAGAACAACATGTTCTGGAGGGACCGCGAGAGGGAGAACAAAGAGCAAAACGGTGGTGGACCGCCTTGTGGGCAGGTTCGAGTGCTTGTTGTTGGCGACTCAGGTAGTTGATTGTGACTGTATAATTCTCTTCCTATGTCTTCTTCTTTCCTTTCCTTTTACTATATATATTTTTTTGTTTTTTGCAAATTTTAATTGATTTGTTCTGGATTGTGTTGTATGCTTGTATGTGCTTAATGATGTTCATAATTAGATATAGAATATGGATTTGGTTAGAACTTTGGATGCCAAATTGTTGTCAATATGAGTTTGGGTGCAGTTCTGATCAGAGTGGTTGCTGCCCTTTGGATTAGTTCAATTAAACATTTTAGGATTAAGAAGCACAACTGTGCTAGAGTGAAGAAACTTTGGTTTCGAGTGAGTGTCAAAGCAACATGAATACAGAAGCTCAAGTTACACATGAGCAGATTGCATTTAGTATCTTATATGTTGGTTGGAGAATTGTAGATTGGATGAGTTAAGAAAGAAGTGTAGATTGAAAAAGTTAAGAATGATATTGGTCTTATGTTGGAGACTGATCTTTTCATTTTAAGAAAGATCAATGCCTCCTGACATTTTGGAAATATGTTGGCCAGATATGGACGAAACCTCTACCTGATTTGACCTTGAATCAGCATTGAATATTTGATGCTTACCCAATCATGGAGTGATTCTATATACGTTAGTTTCAAGTATCAATATCAATTGTTGACATGCTTGATTGTTAAAGTAGATTATCTTAGCTTACTAGAAGGGTAGTGGCTTACATGTTTATGATAATGCTTTGCACAAAATAGTATTTGACAGGCGGAAATGCAACCCTCTGAATCTATAATTTGACATGCATATATCTGCACACGTAATTTTATAATGCATGCCGGAAGGATGTTCTTTATCCAATCTATGCCTTATTGTCCATTACATCTCATAATTTCGTGTGTAAGTATCAAACTTCATCTTTGGATTTTGATCAATTGGTAGGTGTTGGAAAAAGTTCTCTTGTTCATCTGATTGTCAATGGTTCTTCCATTGCTCGTCCTCCTCAGACAGTAGGGTGTACAGTTGGTGTAAAGGTAAGAAGAATTATTACTTTGATTCTGATGGGATATTGAGAAGTATTACTGAAGTTCAAGTCTCCAATAAGCGTTTACCATTTTTCTATCCAGCATACTACTTATGGAAACTCTGGTAGCTCGTCAAGCAGCATTAAAGGTGACGCTGAGAGAGATTTCTTTATTGAACTCTGGGATGTGTCTGGACATGATAGATACAAAGAATGCCGGTCTCTTTTTTATTCCCAAATTAATGGCAAGTTTGGGACCTCTCTCCTTTTTTAAACATTTTATTCTCCTTGTAACTAATATGCATGTTAAATATAAATAAGAGAAAAGGCCGTGAAGTAAACAAACTTTTGAGGACAAATTAATTGACTATTTATTTTTAAGTTAGAAACCAGCAGCCTTGCTTAGGCTTGTAAGTGCAGGCATTTATCATTTTTTTGTCTCTTGATGCATCCATCTTCTATTCATTAATGATGCAAATGTACATGAGTGGTGTTGACAAAATGTTTGTGGTAAGTCATGGTGGTATATAGTGATGGTCAATGTGATTGTACTCAACTTATCTAACGGTATTCAGACATTTATTTTTGTGTTTTGTTTCCTATCAAAAGAAATGGAACCAACATTTTGCAACCAGACTTGGATGTTTCAACTCAAGATATGCATAAAATTCATCTGCAGGTGTAATCTTTGTTCATGATCTCTCCCAAAGAAGGACAAAAACTGGCTTACAGAGGTGGGCAGCTGAGATTGCTGCGACTGGGACATTTTCAGCTCCTCTAGGATCTGGAGGTCCCGGTGGCCTTCCTGTCCCCTATATTGTTATAGGTAACAAAGCTGATATTGCTGCAAAAGAGGGTGCAAGGGGAAGCAGTGGCAATCTTGTTGACGTAGCTCGACAGTGGGTTGAGAAACAAGGTTTGCTTCCATCCAGTGAGGAACTTCCACTGACTGAGAGTTTTCCTAGTGCTGGAGGCCTTATTGCGGTAAGCAACGTGTTTTTCATTTCTTTTTGTTTTCCTCCCCACTTTTTCTCCTTGTTTATTGCCACTGTTCACATTATCACTGATGAAAATGAAATTAGTATCCGATGAAAGTGGTTGTGATTGCATTAGACGTGTTCAAAGGCAACTGAACTCATTTTTCTGTCCATATTTATTCTGATCTTTTGAGGCCATATCTAGAGCATGTTTTGGTGAACACAGTGTTCTGCTTGGTTTACTTGACCAAGGTGCACTTTAAAATGTTTTTTTAAAAGGAGTACTGTGTTCAATTTGAATGTTTTTGTTTTTGTTTTATTTTTATTTTTACGGAAACAAAGATTTCATTAAGTAATCATTGAAAGAGTTACAATCCAAATAGCAGTCTATCTGAACAAGAGAGGTCCATGCACACAAATCTGAGAAATTGAAGGCTCAAAAGTCAGCTAACAGCAGCTTTCCAATTAGAATGAAAATAGAAAAAGGAATATCCTTGAATTCAGCAGCTAATAAAGCATCACTCTGTCCCGTAAAGATGTTACCTCCTCCCGTAGCTTTCTTCGAATATTCTAGCCTTCCTTTACAGCCAACGACCCAAAGGATAGCCAAGACACAACACTTCAACATAGTTTTTGCCTTCCTCCCCAAAAGAAAAATGTTTTTGAACTTCTCTACCAATTATGATTTATAAGAGGCCGGGATCACCGAACTCAACCTTGCCTACCCCAAAGAGATTATACCACAATCTGAAGAGAAATTGGGCAATGGAGAAATAGGTCATCATCCATATTTTCCTCCCCACCTTTGCACAGAATACACGAATAGGGTGAGATGCACAATTTGGGCCTCCTTCATTGAATAACATCACAGGTATTGACCCTCCCATGAGCAATTATTAATCTTTACCTTCCAAGTTATTTGGACTCTGGAGGACGATTTGCCAGAAAATGTTTAGAGGACTCAAGTTGAGAATCTTTTTATCAACTCGCACTGGACACAGGGAAATGTTTTCAATTAAAGACAAGAGAGAAGAAAACTCAGCAGTTTCTATTTCATTTAATTTCCTCCGCAAGTTGGGATTCCACCTCATATGATACAATGATGAAGCTGACTTATTGTAATTAACGTATTATGAGAAGATGACAATCTAGAAAGAGTAGGCACTGGAAGGATACACATGAAGGAAATTCTCTCCACTCTGTCTTACCTGAGTCTTATCTCTCTCCATTCCCTATGACCCAGGTAGATGCTACTGCTAGTTGGCTTGGATAGTTGGCAATTTTTTAATGCTAAGCTGCCATGCAACTTAGAATTAGTGAAAACCTACCTGTTTTGCATAGCATTAGAATTTGTTGTGAGGTTTTACATTCATATTCCAAATGACTTAGAATGTGACAGAGGATTCTCTTCGCTATTAACTTACTTTCAAAGCTTGAAAGTAGCCATTTGAGGGAAATTACAAGATTGTGGCCATTGGCACGTGAATCATTAAAAAGACCCAAATCAATGTATACAGAAAATGTAAAAGATAATTTACCACTTCTAATACACTGATCATGTAACATAAGGATACTCCAAGATCATGAATATGAGACTATGAATAAGTAACTTAAAATGCATGTGTGACGTCCATTTATTGCTACAAAAAGTATAAAGACTCAACTGTATTGTGCTTGGTACTTGTATGGCCTTATTTGTTACACATTGAATTTGGCTTCTACCTGCTATTTGGTTTGTGTGGTTCATTTGTATGTATGCATGGGGAAATGTTCTATTTCTAGGCTGTCTGATTATGTTGTCAGATTGTGAATCTGAATCATTGCTCAAGTTTGATATTTTTCTGAACATTTTTAAAAAATACATAATTTATGTTTTTTCTTGATTGGCTATCTATTTTAATAAAGGGCCTTGTAAGTGGAGAAATAATGCAATTCAGCCAAGGACTCTTTTTAAGTGCTTCTGAAGAATTTTGTCATTTTCGGAGAACACTAAAACAGTAATGAGTTTCTAAAATAATTTTTTTACAGAATTTCTGCCTTTTTTTCTTCTTCTATGGATATTTTAATGTTTTAGCTAGCAGAGAGGGATATGTGATCTTTAGTAATTCACATATTGTTGTTAGTTGTTGTAACTTGTAACTATAACACTTAGTAGATGTTTATAATCACTCCTTTTATTTAATGAAGAAGAGAAGATGTGGGGTCACCTCTCTGGAGTTGATTGATGGTTTTATCTTTTCAAATTATGTTTTAAAACATTGGAACCAAAACTGTTAGGGCATTTTGTTAATATGAATTCCATTTACTGGAACAAGATGCCTGAACTTCTCTGCCATTCTGGTCGTGCACATTGGGTGTTAACTGTAAATCAGTTAACTTTTTCTCCACTGTAGTTTCTTCCTCGCATTTCTCCTGTTTTTTATCATTTTGGGTTCTTATTTTTCATTTGGTTTTAGTTTTGGTCCTCTGTAGTTAGAAGTAGTTTAATTCCTGGATGTAACAGGCTATACTTTTTTTTTTGTAACTTTTGACTTTGATCAATAAAGTCATTGTTTTCTATCCAGCAAAAAGGCCAATTTCTATCAGGGAATATAATTGTCATGTTTATGTTCTATATTCTTGTGAGGGAATCGTTGGTAACATGGAATCGTTAATATATGACGGTCTGTTGAACATATACAGGCTGCCAAAGAAGCAAGATATGACAAGGAAGCTGTGATGAAATTTTTCCGTATGGTCTGTATTTGTGGTCTTTGCTGTTAGCTTATTTCTTTTGTTGTATGAAAGATGTCCAACTCTTGTCTTGGTTGTTTCAGTTGATCAGAAGAAGATATTTTTCTGATGATGTACCTGCACAAAATCCATGGTCTGGTTCTCCAGTTCAAAAACCTGCACAGACTGTAGATGAAAATTGGAGTGATGAGGATCATTCCTACAGGAATTCCAGGTAGTTTCAGCCAGTTACATTCTTCTCTCCAACTTTTTATAGCTGTCACCATAATCTTTAAATAATTAATGGAGGGTATGCTAGCTCAGAAGTGAGATGGTTTTCCTGTAATAGAACGTAAACGGTGATTGATTATGTTTTGATCAAATGTGAAGTTTTGCATGACCCTGCCAGTTATGTGCCAGCAATCATCACACTTCTTCTCCTCTCAATAGGTTGTCTTACTATGTTTGTTGTGATTTTTCTTACCAAGGTTTTTCTTTTGCAGCTTGCGTGGTGACCCTTACAAGTACAACATGCTCCCTCCTCTTCCAGCGCAACGCAATCTGACCCCACCTCCCACACTTTATCCTCAGCAACCAGTTTCGGTTTCAGAAAACTACAGCCTTCCTAGATTTTCCCATACTAGTTACCCAGAAATCAGCAGTACAGGCAGATCAAAGCGCTCAGATATTAATGTCTAATAGTCGTTGCCTCCGGTTAATGTGATTACTTTTGCATGAATGAATGCTCTGTATGCGGCCAAAGTTCTTCCCATTTTGTTTCATTTGTAACTGCTCCATTGATTCTTTACATCCACAGGTTTTCATTGTAAGTTTATGTTTGTCAAGTATATAATGATTGATTCATCGACCTGAAAACTACGAACAGGCAATTCTTTTCATCAAGCTCTCTTTGTTTGCAAATTTTTATCGAGTGATGTAGAGTCGAAGACATCCGTGTCATATTTTCTTTTCAAAATATTCACTTTGGATGCGATCAAATCTTAATATCTTGTGACTGGATTAAGTGTAGTTAAAGCAACGTAACATACAACTGCCTGACACCTTTCTCAATACCCCTCAAACATGCAACGTAATTCTTTAAAGTTACAAGTCTGTTGAATAGTCAATATAGATAAAATAAAAAGTCCAAGTTTCAATTTTTATGTGACTAGTTTGCCTGAATTTCCAAGTTGGTCCGACATTTAATTTTGTGACCCTGCATTTGTAGTTAACAATTCATTGCAATTCAAGGTCATATAATTCCCACGAAAGCAGCATGTGCTTGTCGTCACTAGTTATCAGTCTTTGTGATTGATCAAATGTCAATTTTACCCAACGTCCACTAAATAACATTACCCTAAATTTCCTTTTAAGAAACAAAACCCCAAACAAAAATTACCCTATCGGTCATTCAGGAAATTTCCAAGTCCCAAAATGCAATCATTTTGGCAGAAATATTCGATAAATATTGTTCAAAATTCAATAAAAATCATGAAATCGTTATGAAAATTTGGAAATTTCTAATGATACTTTGAGATAAGTATTATTTATTTAACCAACAATCTACATATGTAACAAAAGAAATTGATAAAACTTAATTGCATGGACTTGTGAGACTAAGATTACATGTAACGGAAGCTGACAAACTCTGTTACTAAAATTTTATTGCCAAAATTTTTAAGGTACAACTGTCAAATGTTCCAAATCCAAACAATTTGAGTGCCTTATATAACATGGTACAAATTGACATCTTCTATGGCCAGTAATTGATTTCTGAAGGATGACGCCGGTACATCATCCTATACTTGTGTACAGGACAAGCATCGGATAACATCCTTCTAAGATCCTATACTTCAGATCTTGATCTGAAACAAAACCTGATCAACTACTTTGATTCAGTTTCAGATAACTTCCTTCTGAGATCCTTGAGAGCATCTACAACTTCTGAATCAAGATTGTGCTTTAATAACCTCCCTTGAAAAGAAGTAGACCTGAGAAAAATAAACCAGAATTCATTAATAGTTGGAATCAAATTGATAAAAAGAAGTAGACCTGAGAAAGGTAAATCATAATTTATTAATAGTAGCAATCAAATTGATATTTTCGCCCACCAGCAAATTCTGGCATAAAGATGCTCAAAACAAGGACCTCAAATGCTTTATTAATTTATATGATTTGTGGGACACTTTTTTGGACACCCGAGAACACGATCACTTCCTTGAATACTCAGAAAAGTTGCACCATTCGCTAAGAATGAAAATTTGAGAAAGCCAGCAGCATTTTTGGCAAGAAACTTACACATGGCTACTATTTTCGAAAATATTTTGGTAAGAATAGTTTTTTCATGACTATAGATATCCTTGAGCAGATGACTCATAAATCAATTAAAAATGTACCAGCATATCTTTTGGAAGTTGACGTGACACACCTTGTGCCCAAACCAACACATGACACTCCTGTCATGTGTAAAAGGCATGAAACTTCGTCTAACAAGATCTGACTCCGATAACCACACTGAGCTTCTCATTGTGAGTAAATCATGGATCAATCCAAGAGTACCTCATTCAATGGCTAAAAGTGCTCATCCTTTAAGGACTGAGCTTAAGAGCAACACAGCTCTTAACCAGTAAGTAGAACAGGCTGAGCTCCTCTAAGATAGTGTCTTTAGATCTGGTGCTGAGAATGGTCACTTGATATACCTATTTTTATCCCAGACATTGGTGGGAAAAGTGATGTAGAACAACCCGTAGCTCAGAGTAAACACTTGAGCAATAGAACAGAGAAGAAATATGAGATCGAGAAGAAGAATTAGAGATCGAAGAGACGAAGGGAAAGGGAGGAATCAGAGAGTTTAAAGTAAGGAAATTTATCATTAATCAAGTCTGCCTTATAAGATTGCAAACTACAAACTGCTCTATTTATAGAGCCAAAACCCTTTTAGTTTAGGAAAAGGAAAAGTAAACTTGAAGAAATAGGAAAACAAATTAACTAATAAGAGATCCTTCAACAACAAGGAATCCTTAACTGAATTAGAAAAACTAATAATAGGAAAACTAATCCAAATAGACTTAGGAAAACTATTCATATGCATTCTGCATCATTCTCCCCCACCAAAAAGAACTCGACACCGGCGAGTAAACCAAGATTAAGGACGACGACGACGTTGGTAGGTATTGATGATAGGAGGACAAGATGCAGCCAAATCAAGATCATGAAGAGCATCCTGATAACTGTGTAGAAGATTGGAATCCAACCGGCGAAATTAAGCTTCTGTAATCCCTATCCTCAATAGCAGGCCTTCCAACCCAACGAACCAGATAACAGGTAGAACCTCCAGCAGACGAGGCTACAACTTCATGATCCAAGACATCAGCAATTTGATCTGTAGGGGCAGAACTGGTAGAAGGAATACGCGGCACAGGAGGGGGAATGGAACCCCGAACAATATCCATAGAAATAGGTGGAGAAAAGGTTCCCCGATAAGGAGATAAATCAGCAACATTGAAAATGGGACTTATATGCATATCTGCGGGCAACTCAATCAAGTAAGCATTGGACCCAGGCTTCATAATGATACAATAAGGACCCAGCGAATGAGCATGAAGCTTCTTAAAAGATTGCTTCGGAAAACACTCAGGACAATTCCGCACCATAACAAAATCCCCTTCCTGAAACTCCTGGTGACAACGATGAGCATTGGCTGCTAGTTTATAAGTGTCGGTGTGCATGGATATCTGCCGATGGACGTCATCATGAAGTTGGCCTAATATGTTCAGCAAACAAAGTAGCAGAATCTGATGCGCAGGCAGCCACAGGAAGAGCAACCAAATCAACAGGTGATCGGGGAGAAAACCCATGAACAACTTCAAAAGGACTCTTACCAGTACTTCGATTAACTGAGTTGTTATAAGCAAACTCAGCCACATGCAACAAGAAATCCCAATTACCAGGCTTATCCCCAACTAAACAGCGAAGTAAATCACCGAGACTGCGATTAACCACCTGAGTTTGACCATCCGTTTGGGGATGAAAAGCAGAGGAAAACTTCAAGGCAGAAGTAACGGAGACGGGGAGGCCATGCAAACGGACTACTTCCTTAAAAAATAATTTTGCCACATAAGAAGCATTGGTATTTTTGGCACAAGGCAAAAAAGGCACCATTTTAGAAAAACGATCAAGCCTTAGGTAAACCAAGCACGATATCCATGCTAAGATCCTTCCATGGGGCATGAGGTATCAGCAGAGGGGTATATAGACC
The DNA here is from genome assembly GCF_029339155.1 of Prunus mume. Taxonomy (NCBI): domain Eukaryota; kingdom Viridiplantae; phylum Streptophyta; class Magnoliopsida; order Rosales; family Rosaceae; genus Prunus; species Prunus mume. The sequence goes on along the minus strand of NC_142699.1, from coordinate 223,867 downwards.
TATGTTATGTTTGCGAGCTTTAGCTAGCTGGCATGTGCAGCATTGGGAGATGAGATGAGCAGCATCACGTTTTAAGAACCACCATGTAGTTCCCAAAATGTGCAGCATTTGCCAAAATGTCCTGTGAGGCCACCACCATGTAGTTCCTAAACAAGGAATTCACGAAGAGAAGGACGGGGAATACATAATTGTGTTCCTTGAAATAAGAACCTATATCTTGTAATAAAGTCCACATTCGCGACGATTACCATTAGAAACTTCATGAAAAGTAATTCCAAAATTTGGGCAAGACGAATACTCAGTCTTAATACGATCAAACCCAGTTACCTGAACTGTCATTGTGTGCAAAATAGTAGCCACACGACTAAGGGCATCGCTTCCTTATTGTCAATGCATGGGCGGTGTCGTAAAACAAACATAAAGATCTGTAGATATTCGGACCATTTAACATGTCGACTGCTAATGGTGCGTTGAGAGTGGAGATACTTCAAAGCTTGATGATCTGAATATAACACAAATTCGTTTGGTAGCAGTTAATATTGCTAAACTCCTTAGCATAATTAGAATAATGCTGCTTTGCTTCATTAAGTTTCTCACTAAAGTATGCTACAAGATGTCCTTCTTGGCTAAGCACACCACCAATCCCGACTCCGGAAGCATCTCATGCGACTTCAAATACTCTAGTCATATCAGGATGTCGAAGAACAGGCGCCTAAGTAATATTTTGCTTCAAAATTGTAAAGGCCTTGGCAGCCGCAAGTGTCCAAAGAAAAGCTCCTTGTTTCATACAATCAGTGATTGGTGCCATAATAGTACTGAACCCTAGAATAAATCGTCGATAAAAAGAGGCGAGACCATGAAAGCAACGTTCCTTTGTCAAGGTCATGGCTGCTGCCAACCAATAATAGCCGCCACCTTGGCGGGATCTGTGCTAACCCCAGCCGCAGAAATATTGAACCCCAAGAATAAGACTTGCAATTGAAGAAACGAACATTTTTCAAGTTAGCATACAGTTTTTCCTGTCGTAAAGGAAAGAATATTGTCCTAAGATGTTTGAGATGTTTCTCCCGAGAGCGGCTGTATATATGTATGTCTCAAAATAAACCACCAGAAATTTACCAATATAAGGCCATAACACTAGTCATCACCCTCATAAATGTGCTAGGTGCATTGGACATGCCAAAGGGCATAACAAGCCATTCATATAAACCATCAGGGGTTTTAAACATGGTTTTCCACTATCTCCTTCACGAATACAGATTTGATGGTAGCCACTGCAAAGATCTATCTTAGAAAACCATTGGGAACCAGTCAAGTCGTCTAGCATATCCTCGAGTCATGGTTTGGGGGAATGACACTTAATTGTAATTTTATTTATGACGCGACTATCAACACATTCGGCAGGAGCCATCCCTTTTGGGGGTAAGGAGAACTGGAACAACACAAGGGCTTAAACTATGACGAATAAAGCCCTTATCCAGCAAACCCTGAATTTGTTGATTCAATTTCGCTCGCTCAGGTAGATTCATATGATGATGGGGAAGATTAGGAATTTGCGAACCAAGAATAAGTTCAATGATATGCTGAATCTCTCTCGCTAGAGGTAGTTCATTGGGTAAGTCATCAGGTATGACATGAGAGAATTCAGTGAGGAGCTACTGTATGGGTTTAGCAAGTGGAGTGGGGGTGCTGTCGATGTCGGTTTAAGCTAGAGAGCTAAGACCACACCAGTGTCTTGCAGCGTGTGCAAAGTCTACAGGTGATAAAATACTCAATCGATGCTCTGAAGCCTTCTCTGTAAGTGACAAGAGTTGGTTGAACATCCTTAGTTGGTTTGATGGCTAGATTGGAAGGCTTTAGCGTTATGTTCCTTCCCTCATGTTGAGAAGTATAGGTGTTCTCACTACCGCAACTTTTCACACAACGGTCGTAAAGCCATGGCCATCCTAGTAGCACGTGTGCGACACTCATGGGTAGGATATCAGAATAAAGTTGCTTATGACAGGGACCTAGTTGAAGAGGAACAAGACATCTTTCAGTAACAAGTAACTTGGTTTTATCGACCCAGCCAACATGAAAAGGATGGGGATGTGGCTCGACCTGAAGGTGAAGGCGATCGACATCAGTTTTAGAGATAACATTCAGCATACTTCCCCAATCAATAACTAGTTGACATCTATTGGTACCATAAGGGACGTAGGTTTGAAAAATACTTTTCCATGAATCAGGAGGTGGAGGTGTAGACGTTGAATAAATACAATGCATAACACTTAGTTGGTGAAAGTTCTGTGGGGACAATGAGAGGCGATGTGGCCCTTAGCGTGGCAACGATAGCATTCGATGTGAGCAACCATGGATGGAGATGGTCCTTTTTCTGTTGCAGGAACCGTAGGAGCAGTTGGACCGGCAACGCCATATTTGGAGCTAGGAGTATTAGGATTTGGAGTAGGAGTGGAAGAGTGCCCGGAATACCCAGTGTATCTTCATTGTGGGCGCAAAAAAAATTCAACTTCCAATGCGCGACAAGATGCATCTTCCAAAATATGCGGACGGAGCCAACAGACTTCACGCTTCATATCGTCACGAAGACCATGGATAAAGCAAGACAATGATGTCGGGTTCTTCACGAAACCCTGTACGCATCTTGTGTTCAATAAAACGAGCGGGGAATTCAGTAACAGTCAAACTTCCTTGTGAAAGGGTCCATAATTGATCATATAATTGATGGCAATAAAAGGTAGGAAGATATTGTTTGCGAAACTTTAATTCATCTTGTCCCATAGAGTCACAGGCGGCTATCCACATAGTTAGAGTTGCTCCACGGAATTCCAATATTGTCTAGCGACTCCCTGTAGCGTCATCTTACCAATGAGAAGTTTATGAGCATCAGTCAAGTCAATCCGTCAAGTCGTACCAGGCGAAATAATCTTCCATGGCTTGAGCCCAATCAAGAAACATCGTAGGATCCCCATGACCATCAAAAGTGGGAGCGGTAGGCTTGATGTGGTGGATGACATCGTTGTCAAAATGGCAGGGGGGATGAGTGTACTGATCATGTGGAACGGGTGGCAGGGTAGGAGCCTGAGTAGTCGCTGGAGGAAGTCCCGTTGTGTGTTGGGTATAATGGGGCGATGGCATAAACCCAAAAGAAAATAAGGGCTCTAATTGAGCCTTGGGCGTTTTGAGCAAGAGCCCAATTGAGCTATGCGACATGCCTTATGGCACGGCCTTGAATTTTTTATCCACCGGTGAATTTGGCAGAAGGCCACTTCTTGGCGATGGCGTACACGAACTCAAGAGCACCGCTGAGGTAGAAGAAGGTTCAGCGTGTCCAGCCCGAAAGTGATTGATAAGCAACTGAACGGAGTCTTGGAGTTTGGTGATGGCAAAGTCCATCGTCGCACAAAGTTTGTGAGCCTGTACCAACTCTTCTTTGTGGTCAGCGCTGAGCTTGGAGAGTTGGGTGTCAATGCCAGCGATATCGTCAGAAACTTTGTCTTGGAACACATGACATTGTTCCGCAAGGCTGGCCACGGTTTGGGTTGCCATGGCAAAGAGCAAATACAAGCGAAAGTGAGGGAAGGTTCTGATTACGGATTGATGTAGAACAACCCGTAGGTATTAGAGTAAACACTTGAGCAATAGAACAGAAAAGAAATAAGAGATCGAGGAGAAGAATTAGAGATCGAAGAGACAAAGGGAAAGGGAAGGAATCAGAGAGTTTAAAGTAAGGAAATTTATCATTAATTAAGTCTGCCTTACAAGATTACAAACAGCTCTATTTATAGAGACAAAACCCTTTCTAGTTTAGGAAAATGAAAAGTAAACTTTAAGAAATAGGAAAACAAATTAACTAATAAGAAATCCTTCAACAAGAAGGAATCCTTAACCAAATTAGGAAAACTAATCCAAATAGAATTAGGAAAATTATTCATAAGCATTCTGCATCAAAAAGCTTATCTGGTTATCCTCAAGTACACTTATACCATCTAATGTGGCAAAGGTTTAGAGTTCTGAAGGCTATGGCAAGATGAAACAGCATGAACATAACTTCTTGTGTATTAAATTTTCCAGAGCAGAAAATATGATACAAGTTTCATCTCAAGTAGAACAGACCTGTGTTCCTGAAGCATCCTCTCAAACTCCTTTTGTGATGCTTTAATCTATACAAAACAAATGAATTGGCATCAAAACAGAGATTCATACATCAAATTATAGGGATTCTAGCACTATGCATTCTCTCAGCCTGTTTAATATAATTCACTCAAACATTAAAGGCCCATTTGGTTCGCGGATTACACTTCTTGGGAATAAACTTCCCATGTCTAATCCCACGAGATGGGAATGGAGGATGTCCATTCCCGTGTTTGGGAACGATGGGAAATAAGGACTAGGAAATGTCATTTTCTCCCATTCCCATATTTGGTTTGTGCAGTATTAGAAATGAAAAGTTGATCGGTTTTCCAACAACACCCTTGATTTTTATCATTAAAAGTTATTAATATGAAGAGTTGTTTAAGGGTCAAAAGTGGTTTTTTAAAATAATAACATGGGTAAGTTAGTCCAAAAAAATTGCATTAAATGCTTTCCCAAGTGGGGGGAAAAAGTTTCCCAAGGTGAGCTATGAACTTCCCCCCCCTATATGGGAAGTCCATATCCATGAGTCCATAATTGCATTCCCAAGAGTGCACTTACCAAACATGGGAATGCAATTTGGAACCCATTCCCAAGCTCCAAAACCTTGAACCAAATGGGCCCTAAGTTTTAACTGATAAATAAACTAAAGCATGTCTTTAGGTCTATCACTGCAATGTTTTAAAGATGAGGTATGAAATTGATACATGGCCCAAACTTGGAGGGTGTAAAATGTAATTAGGCCCGAGTTCTGAACAAATCTAACTGTTCCTAAGAAATGAATGTTAACATGAACAGAAAGACTGATTTTAATTAGTACATACTACATTGTCCACACTCGACATCATTGAACAAAATGGCAACACATCATACAGTTACATGCCTTACCTCAGAAACCAACGCCTTGCAACTCCAAATGAAGGCTCCCTGAAAAATAACAGTATAAGAGTCCATATCAGGTTGCTAAGGTCATGATTCAGTGAATGTTGAAGAACATCAGCCATGTGAACATACAAGATACCTAAATCTTGTTTTACAAATTGTAAGGGAATAAAATAGCATCATGCTACAATACGGAAACAAGTTTGCTTTTTCTTTCCGGGGGATGGGGGACTCCACAATCTTTCTTGGTTTTGAAGCCAAGACGCACACAACCTTTGTATTCGCAAGAAGGCTAATGCCACTAGGTCTCAGAGCTTTAAATTCTGCAAGTTCGAGGAATTTAAATACGAGATTGCAAGAGTGCTCCAGTGAATTGTCGAACAATATTACTAGTTGTATAAAACATGAAACAAAAGGAATTATTAAAGAGATTACTTCAAAAGATTAGTAAAGCACAACTTAACCCAACTTAAACTCATTGGGATGGTACAGGGGAACAAGATGGACTCGGGGGAACAAGATAGCTGCAAATAGTATGCTGCAGTACCAACAAAATTTGTGGCAGCCAGAAATGGGACATTACAGGAAATACAAATATATTATATGCTTGGACTTTACGCATCAAAATTGGAACTCCTTGATAATTTTAATAGTTTAACAAAGATAACAGTCCAAATTTATTTAACAGGATCAGAAGAAAAATCTCATTTACACCGGAATTAAGAGGAGAACACATACTGCTCCATGTGCTGCATGCTGCTGAATATGATCAGAAGTCACAACCCAAACTTTAGGGCATCCATCCTCCCTTAAGGCTGCAACCTGTTACATATAGAAAAATCACAAGTTACAGATCAAGAAAAAGAAATACACATAAAACAGAGCAGAGAAGCAAATACCAGAGGGTAATTGAAAATTGTATTGCGAAGCTAACCAGTTTCAGGCCTAGAACAGTGCACAAATGCAGTTGTGTACTACAACTGAGATTCAGGACATCAAGTTCTTTCAAACTTTTGTACCGCATACATGATGCAACTCTTTGTGTACCAGTTACCAAGTGATATTTAAGAAATATGAGACTCTTAGATTACAAGAGACATTAGGGCCCCACCAACAGCCCAAGTAATTCACAGGTTCTCACCCATAGGGTCTGCCTGGTGAGGAGGGTCATGTGACTGATGCCATACACAGAATTAACCTTTTTGTGCAAATGAAAAGCCTTCTCCCTAAACCTTTTTACGGCATACGTAAAACCCATCCCTTATATTTTTTCCAGCAAGTCCTCCAATATATATTATGTATTTGTACTATGGTCTGACTCAAAGAAAAAAGTTGTAGAGAACGATAAGCTTCGACTCAGACAAAAAAAACATAGTTTATTTTATTATTCATTAAGTGAAGTGATTTTTGTGACCAAAATGGACCAGAAGGAAGTAGTATGACCCCATCGTGTCCTCCTTACACTGTTACTGGTTCTAGTTATAACATTTAGTAGAGAACAATCTCTAACCTTTTCTATAACAATCCTGTCTGAAATGTAACCATCATTGTGCCGAACAAGAACTCTTAATAGCCATACATGGACATCCCATTTCCATATGTGGATATAAATTTACAAATTTCCAGTAGCCTCAAAAAAGAAGAAAAAGAGAAGAAAAAAGGAACTTGAGAAAGGGAGATGAAGAACATCATATTGCATATTCAACTGAAAGGAGTACACACAATTTATACAGAAATCCATGACATAATCTGTTAATGAACTCTACAAGAAGACCTAAATTTAAGCTAACAGCCTTAGGCTAAAGCCTAATAATCAGCCATTAAGCTAAATGTCAAATAACTCAAAAGGAAAATTTTGAGTTGTTGTCCTTCATTTTGTTTTCTTTACCACTCTCATCTAAGAACCAAACAAAAGAAAATTATGGAATATATAGAACATTCTTTTCTTTTGCATTCTGCATGGATTTTTACCACTAAGCTTAGTGTTGAACACAAATCTGGACTCCTGCAGCCTTACCTGTAATCAATGTGTTTAATATACTATATAACCCCAATTTTCCAAAATCCTATATCCACCAAACCCTAGCCACTTTTTTCTTAATCTGACATTGTTGCTTCCAGAACAACCAAATTACCATTATTGGGGGAACTGCTCATAGCCACAAAACAGCATCCATGACTTGGTTTCCTCTTTTTCCCTTAAACTCCTGACCCTTTCCTCTTTCTTTTCACCATAAATCCTTCACTCTAAATCTTCTACCCCAAAAACCTTGCTGCCATAAACAGCTTGCAATAAAAAACATAGCTTGTCAAGTAACTCCTATTATAAGCAGTGCTCTATGTTAGGTATTAGCCTACTACATCTCACCATCCTGCATCAGAATTTTTACCTCGAGCTCAATATAATATGGGATATCCTACATCAAATGAAAAAAAAAAAAAACAAGCATGGGACTTTGTGTTACCAATTAAATAAGAACCGCAGACCCAAATCAGGTAAACAAACATAGCTTTATTTCACTTTTGAAGTGACTGCACAATTCTAAAGTTGGTTTCAGCTTCAAGTCATTCCTCACCTCTTTCTCAATCCACGCATCAGCACAAGATTCACCTGAGTAAACTACATCGACACTGCAACATCGTGAATTCTTAGGATTACAGTTCCTTAGATGAAGTGATTTAGTACCAAGGTGATTTAATCAAGCATATACACTAACAGCTGAGTGTAACTTTTTTTTTTTTCATCAAGTTAAAAATTGAAAATTCAAGAAGACAAACTTGCCATTCAGGATGACCTTGATGAATAACAGAACAATAGAGTTACTAATACGTTATTTTCCCACCAAAGAAATAAATACAAAAGATAAAAGTTTATGGAGAATCTGGAAAACGAAAACCATTTCATCAATCAACTAAAGTTACAGAAGAAAAAAGTTATTAAATCATCTCTTATGATGTCTCAAGAGGCAACATGCAAGTATGTTGTGATCATATAGTCTTGAATCTCCTGATATCTGCTTCAAATGTCATTAGGCGAGGCCCACAAAAAAGGAAAATGTTAAAGAAGCACAAGGGCTAATAGAACTTTTTCCTTTTTGGTCTTCAGTATAATCTGAGCTTGTTTGTAAGAAAATAACACCAAAAATGATTTTTTTGGATAAGGTTTAGATAAAAATAAAATATAAAAGGAAATTCTTCGCCAAAAGAAGTTTCAGTAAACAATTTCATATGGTGATTTCCATGAACTTGCATTGGAAACTTATCTGCACACACACGTCAAAACTTTAAACAAAAATTTGGGTTAACCACATAAAACACCCCAAACTTTGGGGGCCATTTCAAATTGGTCCTGATCTTTGAAGACTAAATTCACAAAACCTACATGTAAGCATCTGTCAATGAGTCCGTTTATGTCTGTTAAATGATGATGTGGCAAATATGCGTCCTGTATTTAATGCTTAGGTGGAGTCCACATAGACCAAAAAAACAAACTTAATCAAATATTCAGGATTAACCCACACCACCTACCACCAAAATTATACAAAACGAACCCAAATTATTAACCAAAAAAAACAAAGAAAACGCTGAAGAAAAATATAATCAAAGCAAGTACGGTGTGGCTGGGGGTGATGGGATTGGAGGTTGCGTGGTGGCTCGTAGGGTGGGAGGTTGAGCCCCAGGAGATCGGTGGTGGGCTATGAGGGTGGGTGTGGAAGGGCTAGGTGGTTGGAGCTGTTGGCTGTGGGTGGAGTCCACATAAGCATAAAATGTGGGAATCACATTTTCCATGTCATCATTTAACAGACATACTAATGGGCTATTGACAAATGCGCTTACGTGCAGGTTTTTCGTGAGTTTGTGCATGAGCTTATAGGGTCTTCAAAGATCAGGTACCAACTTGAAATGGATCTCAAAGTTTAGGAGGTTTTATGTAGTTAACCCTAACATTTATTACTAACCGCGTCAAATCAAGTTCAGTCAAGTGATTTGTCCCAAAGTTTCGGGGACCAATTGTGTATGTGCTGGTGGAAAAATGATATTCCTTAAGCATGCAGTGGCATATTTTTAATGCCATAGCATTCAAATGATTTGAGGTTTGGATGTTGAAGATTAAAGCCCTTTCACCTCAGGCTTATCATCCAAACTCAAAGTTATTACACTAGTACATTGAATTCAGACAAAATGAGGATGTTGAAAACAAGAAGTGAAATTATACTCACAAATATGCACATGCACATGCAAAAGAACAGTACAAGGTGCAGTTTTACTCTGCCCTCCTCACCCAAAAAAAAGGGCAAAAAAAATAACCAAAGAACAAGTCAAGATTTTCATTGATTAGTAACCACAACAGGTATTGTACCCTGAGTTCAGAAACAGTACCCATTAAAATCTTCCTTGTGTGTGGGGAGTCCAGACATCATGGCATCAAATACAGCCACCACTTTCACCTCTGTAAATGTTTCAGAAATAAAAAGGTGAGTAAAGAAGATTCAGATTAGAAAGACAAAAAAGGAAAAATCAAGAAAACCATTATGTTGAAACTATTCAACATGGCACACACAACATGAGTCATGTACCGAGTTATCAGAGATTTTTTTTTTCCTTCCAAATACAATATTACAGCAAAACTTGATGAAGCTACTGATCAACAACTTTGTCAGATCAACAAAACAAAAGAAGAAGAAGAAAAGAATAGTCATATTCAATCCTGGACTGCTTTCTCCATTGCACACTAATTAACTTTGATGGAATTCAATTGGTAAGTATAAAATAAACTTAGGAAACTATAAAAGGCACCTAAGTGAACTTAACAGAGACAGCAAAACTAAATGACATGGAACATAAGATATCAGACTACTCAACTAGTTATAAATTTAAGATCCAGCAGTTTGGTTTGCACTGCTATTTTTTGCACGCACGCTCCACATCGGAAGTAAATGGAAATTACAAAATGCATAAACATTGAGTGAAAAAAACTTAAAAGCAGAGTATCAAACCCCATACCACCTATAATTGTTCAACAGTCTTGTTCCTGTTGCATTTCTCAAGCCATATAACAACGACGGGAAGAGTGGGTGAAAGAAATAAAATAAAAATTAGAAAGAAAACAAAAACCTAAAAAGATGATTTGTTAAACAGATTGCATATGATGCAAAGCTCTTTTGCAAGGACATATCAAGAAAAAAATATTTTCATTACAAAACACACTCACTAACACCACAACTTGTTATGGTCTATGGAATGTAGTCAACAAAGACACAACAAAACACACCTTATTCTTCTTCTTTTCATCCTTTGTTTCTTAAAGAAATCATTTCACGGCACTCTTTCAAAAGTGGCTCAAGTTCCCTATAATTGAAGGGCCCGTTTGATAACCATTTCAATTTTAGTTTTGTGCTAGAGTATAGAGGAAAAAAGAGGGAGAATAGAAGTGAAAATGAGAGTGGAGATGGGATTGATAGGGACAATGAGAGGGGAGGGTGTGAGGGAGGAGTAACAAAAGTGAAAACAAAAACTAAAAACTGAAATCTATTTGAAATTGTTTTCACTTTCAAGTTTTTGTTTTCACTTTTCTTACTCCTCCCTCCCATCCTCCCTTCTCATACTCTTCTCAATCTCATCCTCAATCTCATTCTCACTCTCATTTTCCTCTATACTCTAGCACAAAAAATGAAAACTAAAAACTAAAATTGAAATGATTATCAAACAGGCCCAAAGTTAACCACCCAATTCAATGTTTATCCAAAATCTATTCAAGAAATTGCAAACCTCTTAGCAAGCTGAAAGTTACAAGTTCATCGATTAACTTTTGGCGAGCCATATCAAGTCTCCCATTGATAAAATGTTTCTTCAGCTTCGCCCAATAACCGCATACGTTATACCCATCAACAAGCAAGACCGGAACTGCAATGTCCCAACCCTGGTTTGTACTGCAAAAAGAAGAAAGAAAGAAAAAAAGGAATCAAAGGGCAATAGATTTCCAAGAAGCATAAAAGGAGAGGAAGCTGCAGAGAGCATTACTAGTAGAGGGTGGTGGTTGGATCACGATAGAGGTCTAAGTCTTCTGGAAGCTGTTCCTTGGGCACCTTCTTTCTGCGGTAACTGGTAGAGTGCTTAGGTGTGCTAGACTCTCTCTTTTGGTACTCCTACAAGATGTTTGAACATATGAGATAAACATGAAGGAAAACTTCTACTTTTGCATGCCAGAGTAGTGTGTAGGATTGTAAGCAAACTACCTTCCATAACTTCAAAAGCTGTAAATTCTGCCTGACATTTGATGTAATCCTGGGAGGACTTGGCTCGGAGCCCTGTTGACATAACACAAACTCTCTTAAAGGACATGTTCATACACCAATATTCAATTCACATTAGCAATATTCAATTGACATTGCAAAATAAAGGAAGGAATTCATGAAACTTGCATACAAAAAAAAGAAGAAAAAAGTGAAAGGAAATGAAATAGAGAGAGAGAACCATTGGAGTAGGAGATGGAGGTTGCTGAGACTTTTTCTTGTTGTTGTTGCCCTTGGCCATTATAACAAACTTGACACAGGAACAAGAATAGCAGCCATGTGGCACCAGAAAGAGTAAAGACGACGATGGAGCCGATTTCATTTCATGGACCCCTCCCTCCCTCCCTCCTCCACTCTCGCTGGTTTGGTCTAGTCCTCCTCTCTGTTGTGCTTGTGACTCGTCTCTCAATTTCTCATAATTTCACCGCTTTCGACCACCCCACCTTCATCCCATTCCCACCACAACGAGAGCCCTTCGCCATCACCAATCTTTATCCACTTGTCATATTTTTCTTTTCTGTTTCCTTTATTCGCCCATAATTTGTTGGGTCATTTACAAAAGAGACCCAACCACGAGTCATTTGCAAAATTTGTTTTTATAAGAGCACTTCCAGGCGGTTGGAATCTTGCCATAGCAAGGGGGCTAGGGCTGACACTATTCACAGAAATAGTGTCTGCCCTTACAAAAAGTAAGTTCCACTTCCGGCAGTTGCCATGGCAGAGGTATTATTCAATTTTTTGTTTTTTTCACAAATTTGTTTACCTAAACAATTAATTTGGACAATATATTCGGATGAGATTTTCTGATAAAATATTCGGATAAGATTTTTAGATAATATTTTCGGTTTCAAATTTCAGATAAATTTTTTTTTTCAAATTTCAGATTTTCAAATTTAATGCTTTGGTTGTGGTTAGTTTTTTTATACATTGAATATTTTGAATAAAAAGGAATTTTATTTAATAGTTTCTTTGGTAACTCAAAGAAAACCAATACTACTAATACAATAAAATACATGAATTCCAACTAATTTTTAAAACAAAACATTAAAATACAATGAAATGAAAAGGCAAGCAAACTAACGGTTTTCATCATTTAACCAATCCGTATTGCTAGGTCTATCATCACGAAAAAGTTTTCGTCTCATAATAGCCTTTCGTTCTAGCTTCCAATATTGTTTTGTTTCAGGAGACATGTGGCTTGTATTCATGGTCATGGTTTCCCGATCCTTCTTTTCTTCATTTTCTTTGCGTCGATACTCCCTTTCTTTGCGTACATACTCCCTTTCTTTAGCAAATTCTATTGTCATTGCCCTATCATCTTCTTGGACTTTCTTGTCTATTTCAATTCTCAAGGCGCTTTGCCTTGCAATTTCCTCCAAAAATTTAGAGGTATTACTCATAGGATTAACTCCTCTCTTTGCCTTTGCCGCCTTCCTCCCCATAAGCCTCGGCTCCTTTTGAATGGGTAAGTCTTCACTCATAGGGGATTCCATAGGCGAATCCGAAGCTTGTGAATCATGAAGTGGCGTCTCGTTTAACACCACCATTGGAGCCGTTGGAAAAATGCTAAATCTCTTACAATGCTTCACCACCTCCCAACATTGGGTATGGGTGAAACTTTTTTTCCCTAGTCCAGTAGCACCATAGAACATTTGAGCTTGCACAATCTATATATAAAAAAATTGAATAAGCAAGGAACTTAAAAAAAAAAATGGTAATGCAAAAAAGATAAACATATGAATGAAAATCCAAGAAATACTAACAACATATAAAGAATGCAAGAAACATTCAAATAAATATTAGAAATACAAGAAATATAAAAACAATATAAAAATTGCAAGAAACATTCAAATAAATATGGAAATACAAGAAATATTAAAAAAATATAGAGAATGCAACAACCATTTATATAAATATTAGAAATACAAGAAATAATAACAAAATATAAAGAATGCAAGAAACATTTAAATACATATGGAAATACAAGAAATATTAACAAAATATACTAATTGCAAGAAACATTAAAATTAAAATTAATAGGACATTAAAATTAATAAAATGAAAATTACAAATAATTACCTCATCGCTTAGATTTTCCCCGCTTGCATGATTATTCATCGCTTTTGTGAGGGCATCTCTCCATTTCCCCAACTCTTTGTTGAGAAGTTTCCACCGACTTGACAATGCACTTTCCGTACTGGTGGAATCCGATCTTTCAACAAATTCGTGAAGAATTTTTTTCCACATTTGACTGAATTTCATCTCATTACCCGATATGGGATCATGACTAATTTGGACCCAACACTCACACAACAAGACATCTTCCATGATGCTCCATGCCCCTCCGGTTTCTTGAGAAAAAGCCATAATGATAGAGAAAAATTATACTTAAAAATGAAAACAATTTATAGTAAAAAGTGAAGAAAATATTGAATAGAAAGTGAATAATAGTTGGAGAAGGAGAAGATGTATGAGAATTTGTTGTTAAAACTGAAGAGTAGGTGTTGGTATTTATAGAAAAAAAAGTCAGTATTTTTTGGGATTTTTAAAAAAATTTACGATTTTTTCATCATTTTTGCCTGGAAAAATTCCAGCCGTTGGATTAGACAAGGCGAAATCGAAGGACGAGAGGCTGCCACGTCACGCATCGCAAAAAGTCGACGCGCGATTTTGAATTTTTTAACGCTTGCAATGCACGCGCTAACGGTAAAAATTTACAATCACGACGCCACGCATCGCGATGACTTCACCGCACTCGGGCTCTCGCTCTGTTGCCTCCGCCGCCAGCCCAAGCAAGTGGGCCCCACACGCCGGCCAAGACTTGTTGCCGAAGTCGCTTTGGGCTCTCCCACCGAGCCCGAGTGGGCTGCTGAAAATGCTCTAAGGGTTTTCTCACTAATAATCTTTGAAGTTTTCAAATTTTTAAATCAATCACTTTAATTTTTTGATTCACACGTCAATTTAGTCCATTATGTTAAAATATGTGTTAAAATCAATTTGGTGCCTTTCCCTTATGTTAAATTCGGTAATGCCACCAACTTTAAATTGCGTTTGGATGAGGAAATTTAAAAGTATAATAAAAGATTTCATAAATGACGGAATTTAAAAAGACGAAATTAATGTTCTAAAATTTGTAAAATTTCTTGTTTGGGTGATGGATTTAAAACAAGGAATTTAACATTTATTTGTAAAGTTATCTTTTTTAAAAATTTAATCTCTCTTGGGATTTTAAAAATGACGATTTTTAGAGAGAATTTAAAATTGAGATTTGTGATCTCCAAATTCCATGTTTTATCCCATGCAGAATTTCTAAATTTATATAGTTTTTTATCCAAACATGGGAATTGGTTTATATCAATTTAGAAATTATGACTTTTGTTAAAATTCTAAGTTTATTTCCCTAATTCAAACGAACTGTAAAAATTCCGTGACATTGTAAAACTTGAGTAAAGATGGCATTTTTTTAGTAAAGGCATGAGTTTTAAAACTAAAATGAGTTGTATTTTAATGAAAATACATGTTTAAAGTGGGTGGTCAAATAAATTTTTGCCTAAATGTAATATCAAATAACAAATTGAAGACCAAAAATAATAGACCACATCAATTGATTTTGGAGTTTGAAACCCCAACTTCAATATTGCTTCATTAAAATATAAATAAATAATAATAATAATAAAACACTTTTAAACTCAACAATATTACTCTTTTTTTTTTAAATACCTAGAGCTTTGAATGAAAAAAAAAATTCAAAGATATCCAAAATTATATATCAATTTGTATATGAAAAAAATTGTGTATTAAATAACCTTATCCAAATATATATATATATATATATTAAATAAAAGTTATTTGCATTAACACTCCTTCAGGTTTTTGACTTTTCACAAAACTCTTTGAGATTTCATAAATTATACGAGCACCCTCCTGAGGTTTCAAATAGTTTTCACAAAACCCCTTTTCGTTAATTGTTCCTCTAAAACTTGATGATTTCATTTTTTAAAACGTGTGCAAATGACAAAGCAACCTCAGCGAATATATGTGTAATCTAATCTCAAAGGCTAACTTTGTCTTTTGGATAATTTTTTGTTTATATAAAATCATCAATTTTTGGATGAAAAATCAATGAAAATGAGTTTTGTGAAAACAATTTAAAACCTCATGGGATGTTACTATAATTTTTGAAACCTCAGGAGGTTTTGTGTAAAAGTCGAAAACCTAAGGGGGTACTAGTGTAAATAAATCTATTAAATAAACATGAATTGCAATGAAACCCGCTTGGTTCATGGGAAATGAGACTTATGGATGAGAAATCAATTGTTTTCCTATGTTTAGTAAGTTCATGAGAAATAGTTGCTTGACACATGGAAAAGTAAGGGGAAAATGAAGCCCTTATCCCAACTTGGATTTTGTTTTCTCCCCTCATGAGAAAGTTTAGGAAAATGAACAACATTAAATGCACATTTTTCATAATTATTTTGTTCCCATTAACAATTTAGAATTACAATATGCATTTGTTGTTTTTAATTTAATATGAGTATAATTGAAAAATTATATAAACTTTATTTCCATTCATACTCAAAACAAACGTGAAAAATGACATAGTGATTCTCAAATCCTTTCTGTGAACAATGGGCCTAAAAGAGTTGTTAGCCGGCGTGGAAACGGAATTGAGTTTGAGATATGGCGCTGAGAATGTTTCGAGTGTTTTTGGTGGAACACGTTACTTGACTGTTGCGGTTAATCCGGTAACAAGAAAGTAAAGAAGAGAGACAGACAGGAGAGAGATTCAGTTGAGACTTGACACTTGACAAACACACCTCAGTTGAGACTTGAGAGAATGGATGAAAAGAAGAAGATGAAGGAGAAGGAGGAGGCGGTGTGCGTCACTGGAGCCAATGGGTTCATAGGGTCATGGTTGGTGAAGACTTTACTGGAAGAGGGCTACACCCGCATCCACGCCTCCGTCTATCCTGCCTCCGACTCCTCCCACCTCCTCAACCTCCCTGCTGCCTGTGGCCTCCCTCCTCACGACATCAATATCACCATCTTCGAGGCCGACCTCCTCGACGCCGACGCCGTCGCCAGAGCCATCGAGGACTGCCACGGTGTCTTCCACGTGGCGTCCCCTTGCACCCTCGAGGACCCCACCGACCCCCAGGCTGAGCTAGTGCTGCCCGCCGTCCAGGGCACGCTCAATGTCCTCCAAGCCGCCTTGCGCTTCGGCGTCAGGCGCGTCGTCCTCACCTCCTCCATCTCTGCCATGGTCCCCAACCCCTCTTGGCCCCCCAACAAGCCCTTCGATGAGTCCTCCTGGACCGACCTCGATTACTGCAAAGCCCGCCAGGTACTTCTGATCATTGCGAAATTGTGATTTCATTCATTTTAATAGTATATTCGTTATCACAGATGTGGGTTAGGGCAGGGCAGTGAGTTTGCAGCCAAGTTCGAATCCCCAGCCCCTTGTAAATTAGGTTAATTTAGAGTAATTTAGTATTTTTAAAAAGTAGGTATAATTGTTAGCGAATGTGCATATTTCATAATTATTTAATTTTGTACATACAGAAATGGTATCCGGTGTCAAAGACACTGGGTGAGAAAGCAGCGTGGGATTTTGCGGAGAAGCATGGATTGGATGTAGTGGCCATCCATCCAGCCACATGTCTTGGGCCGCTCCTGCAGCCTAGCACTCTCAATGCAAGCTGTGCTGTTTTGCTCAACTTGCTTCACGGTTCTGACGATACCCAAGAGTATCACTGGTTGGGGGCTGTCCATGTTCAAGACGTTGCCAAGGCACAACTTTTGCTATTTGAGACTCCTGCTGCTTCTGGCAGGTACCTTTGCACCAATGGTACCTTCCAATTTTCTCACTTTGCTGACACGGTCTCCAAACTCTATCCTCAATTTCCACTTCACAGGTTGGTGTCAAAGTTCCTCACTTTTTGTTATTTACTTGTTGATTTTATATATGCTAGATTTTATCATACATATATATATATATATTTATATATATATTCACAACAGTAGAGAACTCAGAAGATGATATTCTGGTTTTGTATTTCTGAATGAATGAAATTACAAGAGAATCTGAGTATACATATTCAGTAGAATGCTCACGACTCATAACCGACTAGATGGCTTAATAGCTAAGCAATCACCTAGCAGCACACGACCATACTCTAAACGTTATCCCCCCTCGATGTCAGCTGGGGAATCGTAGCCTGAGATTGGAACAATAATGAACAATGATTGGACTATGTAAACCTTTAGTCGAAAAACATCCACAACCTGTTCTTCAGTGGGAATGTTCTGAAGCAGAATATCCTTGAATGATCTTCAAATGGGACTTAAAAGTGATGGATTTGTTGTATTGCAAGTAGTGGGCAATTTGAAGTATACCTTATATCAGTGTAATGATCTCATTCAATGCGGTGCACTACTGACTATATTCTCTTGTTGCCTCGTTTACATGAAATGATTATTTGGTTATTGCTGTTTACCTATACTCTCTTTCTCCCTTTCCCATTCGAGCTCCCACCCACCCCCCAAACAAACCCAGATGTTTTTTCACCTACAGCCCCACGAACTCATAACCCCGCAACCAACCATTTTCTTCTCCCCGCAAGCCACCCCTCCTTTTCTCCATCTCTTCCTCTCCCCACCCCCTCTCTTCCCATTCGAGCTCCCCCCCTCCCCTCTGTATTTTCAATTACAACAAAAGGGAAAAGAGATGAAGTGGGTGGGCCCATTTTTTATTTTATATTATTTCAACATATAAAATGACCAATTTGCCCTCATATTTAACTGCAAATTGGATGAAATGTTGAGATTTAGACGGTGGGGGGAATTGGCAATAAAAATTAGTTCATGTACTTAATTTTCCAACAAAAAAAAATGAGGGTGCAAATTGAAAATATCTTACAAGTTTAGGGGGTAAATCAACAATAAACCGTTTTTTTTTAAACGCCCCTTCCCCAATTTTTTTTTTTTTTTTCAAATGCTTCAAGACAGTCCCGGGTCTTGATGATGAGAATTTTGAATTTCAAAGATGATATGCATCAATCTAATGATTGCCCATACTACTTTTAATGTCTTGGGATGCATGAAGTTCTTGTAGTGTAATTTAACAAGCTTGTAATCACTTTTGTTGTCATTGCATCAATTCTTCATTCTTTCCCTAGGCCGGTCTTGTATGGTTTAAGGGAAAGGCCTTTTATAACTAGCTTTGCCTTTTCATAATTTTTCATCGACAGTAAGAATTTCAAATTGTTTGAGGCAAGTTGGACCAAGGTTAATTGGGCAGTGCATGTCAGATGGAAACAGGCTTCAAGTGAACCCAAAGATAATCCAATAAAACAAAATTAAAGTTGTCATTAATACCAACTTGTATCGGTTCAGATTGGTGACAATGTAAGACATGTTTTGATTTAGATAGCATTTTTCTTCCTGTTGATCGAATCATATTGTCGTTACTGATTTGACTGGTTTCGTAGAGAAAAGTAGGTGTTGATGTTGACTTGAACGACTTACAGGTTTAGTGAGGAAACCCAACCAGGCCTAAAGGAATGCAAGGATGCTGCAAAGAGATTGATCGATCTGGGGATGGTCTTTAAACCAGTTGAAGATGCTGTCAGGGACACAGTGGAGAGCCTCAAAGCTAAAGGCTTTTTGAAGCAGGAAATGTCCCCATCCAATTAAAATAGTTGGCAGTAATAATGAGTTCAAATGAAATGCACCTTTTTATCATTGCCTTTTCTTTTGTTGGTTCCAGAAGTGCATTATCATGGGTCGGAATATCATTACGATATATACATATATACATATTTAAAAGTAAACTATAATTGTTTTAGTGAATTAGTTCCCAAAAACCATTACACTAACTCCCTCGTCTTCTGTTTACTGCACAATCACAGTATTCTGAAACTACAAGCATGTGATGAGATGATGAAGAGCATCAGTCCAAATTTCACAAATCCAGGCCGCATGCAATTGCAGATGACTGGATTGGAATATCAATTAATTTTATTGCACTGGACAACTGGCCAAATCTAAATATGCTTGTTATATGAATGAATGATGAGTGAATACCAGGACAATGAGAGAGAGAGTAGAAGGTCCTTCCTATTATTCTAAGGCACGTGATTGGCGGTCCTCCTAATGAACAAAGGAGAGTGGGTGTTTGAGGGGCGTCTTTGTTGCCCTGTACCAGGCAGAGCTTAGATGATAAAACAGTCTTTGGCTTAAGCTAGCTTACTATTGGTCATTCTTTTTTGCCACTCTGTTTCTGTTAGTTTTTAGCCTGTTTTTCTTTTTCCTCTGTCCTCTTGCTTGGAAGTTGCAACTCTTTGCCTTGTTTTATTTTTAAAAGCCTCCAACACTCCATGTGCATATCATCTTCCCTACCCTTGCTCTCACCCCTTTTTGACAACAAAAGAATCAATCCATCCATCCACTCATTTTACTATTCTTCTGATTTTTGGGGGGAGAGAGAGAGAGACAAGTGCAGTTCCAAATCATGGAGGTTCCTCTGGCATTGCATGTGCTCCAATCACCTCTTGGCCCACTTGATATTATTCATATTCTACTACTACACTTATCAACTTTTCTTCCTTGTTTATATATCCTTCCAACAGTCGTTTCACAAATAAGTCACAATCTCCCTTAATCTTAAAGCAAGCAGCTTTATGTGAAAAGAAAAGAAAAGAAAAGAGACAAGCCTCCAACTCCATTCAATTCAGAGCAGAGCAGATCACCACAAGACGAGATTAGAGATGACCAGTCCAGCACCTTGCAGCCGATCCTGGTAATCTCTAGCTAGCGTTTCTTACTTAATTCATTTTCATTCTATCTTCTCTACTATCTATGATGAGTCTGAGTAATTAATTAATTACCAACAACAACAACAAATGAATTCACTCACAGGTCCATAAGTGAAGACTCGCTTAAAAGGTATGTGCAGTTTGCAAGTGAAAGCTGCATACAAGAGTTACTGTCTGCTTCAGACTCGAACAGGGACACTAGGGTTGGGACTGGGAATAATGCCAATGATGGCTGGAAGGTTCTTACTCTCGACAACGGAGTAGAGATATCAAAACGCAGGTCTGGAAAAACTGCATCTTTTCACACCTTCCGTAGCCGCTGGCTGCTCACATCAGTATCACCCCAGCAATTCATTACCGTTGCCAACGCCATCGACGCTGCCAAGGTCAACTAGTTACTTATCGATGCTGGCTTAGAGATAACTAGTAACTGTTTTGTTGGATTCTTCTTTAATTTATTCAACCTGCTACTGCAGCAATGGGATCCTGATCTGGTAGAAGCAAGGTACATAAAAGATCTTGAAGATAACCTCAGCATCATCCGCCTCAAGTTTGGAGATAATGCTAAGCCTCTATTTAGAAATAGAGAATTCATAGTCTATGAGCGACGTGAAACCATGGAAGATGGCACCCTGGTACGTAGGAGGGACACTCCGTATTGCATTTGAATGATTTGTGAAATTTTAACAGTGGGGATGTGCAGCGCAGGTGGTAGCAGTTGCTTCACTTCCAAAGGAGATAGCTGCTGGATTGCAACCAAAGCAAAATAATGCAATCAGGGGACTGCTGTTGCAATCAGGATGGGTAGTGGAGAAGCTTAAAGGCGACTCTTGTATGGTCACCTATGTTGTTCAGGTGCTCTACTAGTACTCTACTCTTTACTCTTTAACAACAACATTCATTAATTTAATAATAGCAGGATTCCTATTTATTTTCCTTTGTTGTCATGATCCAGTTAGATCCTGCTGGATGGATGCCCAGGTGCTTTGTCAATCGACTTAACAACAGACTGGTTATGATCATTGAAAATCTAAAGAAACTGGCACAAGCTTGTCCAATTGATGGGGATGGGGGGGAAACATGATTGATTATATTGTACAAACTGGAGAAAAGAAAAGGGCCTCAATTCTAATTGTGATAAATACCAATTATATGATCTCTCTCTCTCTCTCTCTCTCTCTCTCTCTCTCTCTCACACACACACACACACACACACACACATGAATTAATAAAATAAATTTGGAGGGGAAAAGGGAAGATAGAAAAGCGTATGCTACGACCATTCGTTTATCTTTTGTTAAGTGGGAAGATTTGGAAGAAACCATAAATACTGAAAAATTACTTGTGTAAGTCAAAAACGCTTTTACAAAGGGAAGTCAGTCTAATTTAGGGTTTTAATTATTTACAAAGTAGAATCAAATCGGTGCTTTGTTAAGCTATTGTGCTTAACATTCCGTGCTTTGTTTCTCATCTACAAGTTGAAAGATGGCCAATAGAAGCTAAACTCAGCTAGCCGAGTACCACTTACCTCGGGAGTTCTCATGCCAGCCTGAAATGAATTTGTTTGAAGAAATAATTTAGCAATGCCCCAAAGTTATTGTTCCTTGCACTAAATGAATTTATTACAACGAAAAAGAGTAGCCCTAACTGAACCAAACAACACCATTGAGTTTCAAATCGGTTCGAAAATTTTGAAACATAGAGGCGCCAACGCACGACAGAAAGGCAACCACGAGATATAACTGGTCAAATGGGATCAGATTCTTATCAATCTGAGGCGTGCATGATACAAGGGACGGATAGGGTTTCCAAGCATTTAAGAAGAAAAACAATGTGTTGCTTGTATAGGGTATGTGGAAGGGGAAAAATAAGAAGCTTAAGCGGCTTGATTCGGTTCTAAGCAGCATAGAAAGTTGACTGTTTCTGTTCAATTCAGCTCAAATCAGAGCAAATTTCATCCAAAAAAAACCCCAGTTGTGGGTTGTTTTGCCCACCCGTACTGCCATCCATCCTATCAAATTTTCTGCAAGGTTTTGACATGTGCCAATCATGAGAACCTTTTTTGGGATTTTCGTCATTCTCCCTCTTCTTTTTTCTATCATGTTCTCTCTTCAGTCTTTCTCTCGTGATGATTTTATCTAGAGATCTCCAGTGTCCCTCAGCCTGCATTCGAACACCCGTTGTAATTTGGACTCCCCACAGTCCACGATAGAAGCGAAAAGCAAATTGTAACTATAGGATCTTCCCACGCATTAATTAGAGATCATAGTCGTCTCCTGAGCTATTAACATACAAAACTGAGCACTGGCATTGGCAACAGTATCCCTCCTCCTTTGGATAATAAAACACAAAAGAAAATTATATTTAAAGGAAGCATCATAAGTTCTCACCAGAATCCAAAACACCCGAGCTAAAAATTCCAATTCATGCTAGGGTTGGTGTGGTTGGGACTTCCTCTCTCGTTTGGAATACACACACAAACATATCATTTTTAGCAAATATATACACCTGATTGCTAGACAACTGGAGAGCACAAGAAAACAAATTGAAAACATATTTAGATGTTCTCTTTCTTGATAACCATAACAATTCATTGTATGGAAAAGACAATAAGCTGTATTGTTCAAGTACACCGGATGTGTACAAGTCTACTCCCGAAGACTATTTTGACAGACAATCCGAACCGCTACATCACTCAATATTTTACATTACAACACCCTCCAGTTCTATCCTCCAGTTCTATCAAGGGATATCACTTATTACAGCACCTGACTACTTTACGACATCTATCATGGGATAACATTTATTTCAACACCTGACCTGAGTACTTTACAACATTTCAAACCTTAATTATGAGGCACTTTATGCTGCACTTTGGGACGGGCACGTTTCATCTGAATTTAAAAAAGGGGAAGTTTTAGAAGAATGGAAATGACAATTTTAAATGGACCCCTGAAGCACCAATCAACGCAAAAGCAACTATAGATTTACAAATGGCATCGGCATTCTTATGGTGCCTCACATATTCGATAAGTGCCTCAATTAACCAGAACACTTGGATAAATGGTATAATCTAACTAACAGAGGAGACTTATAAAATATTACTTCTTACCTCTTGAACCCCTTGGTTTTAACTATGAAGAAGGAGCATCTGGCTGGTTTTCTGGTAGAGCATCTAGGAATTCTGGGATCTTACTGTATGCCTCATGCAACCTGGCCAAAAGGGGAAACTGAGTCTGCACAACATTTGATGGAAAATAAACTTATCAGCAGATGCACATGTGGAAAGCCACTTCAAGTTTTGAGCAAAAGGTCTCAAAAAACTAGATAAGCATCTAAGAGGACAGCCACCAGAAATATTAAAATAAATAAATAAGTAATAATTATAAAGAAGGAAATGAAAGAGCAGCTGGTGGATGAAAATGTAGGAACACCCAAGACCAGGACAGGGTTCAAAATTGCAGAACACAAAGGTCAAAGACTGTTTCAGTTTTTTTTTTCCTTTTCTTTTTTCTTCTTTGGCTGATTGGGAAGGGTGAGAAAAACCCTTCTTTCCTAAACCCAAGACAGATATATAGTCAGAAGCTTACTACACTGAATGAATTGATGAGACTTCAACCTAGGCCTTGAGCTAAACTGAGTTATTCCCACCAACTCACCTGAATTTTATTAGTGAGTGACACAAAGTCCCATAGCAGGGCAAAATATGGTTATTCTAAGTTCATATAGAGATGAAAGAATGAATCATATAAGCTGATTGTAATATTCTTCTTAGGGACAGAGGCGTTTGAAGTCTCTGTAAATACCTTTTTTATGGCAAGCCTACCACGATAAATAATAATATATATATATATATAATTAAAAAAAAAACCTAATGAATGACCACTATAAACTTCATGTCAATGGGAAAACAATGCAGCTTCCATTCATATAATAACAAAAGATATGCAGATCAAAGACGAGCTGATACTGTTTCGAATAAAGTACATAAATAAGAGAAAGACAGGTTGCTACTGAAAGTAGACACAGATAGAAACTTGATTTATGACCCAGAAAAAAGAGATAGTAACTTGATTATGTGATGGAAACATCAGAACACCACCAAATTGGATTAGTTTCCATTGTCACACGAAAATGAAAAATAAATAAATTAAGGAAATGTCAACCTACAAATCAGATAAATATAAATTTGTACAATCAAGAACGAATGCACATTTGCTACAGTGTAACTTGCACAAGAATAGAATGAGCAGTACCATGTCTACATGGAACCTTCCAATGGCTGCATAAAGCTGGGGTGCTAGAAACAAATCTGCCTGCAAATATTTGAGAAAATGTTACATTATTTGATTATTTATTTATTTATTTATTTTGTATTCATACATTGAGGAATTTCACACTAGCACTTATTATTTGAAAAATTAGGAAGTAAAAGTAGTAATGTTCAACATGTAACTCAAACTGTAGGGTTCATGTAAGGCTTTTATTGAAAAAATTACATAAGGAAACACCATCTTCTTAGACGGTGGATTGCCCCTTTCATATGAGTTGGGGTAAGGCTGCAAATTAGTGAGTCCTGTCGGTTGGAGGATGAAGCTAAGAAGTTCAAAGTTTGAGAGTTGTAAGAAAAGTAAAGTACATCTGAATTCCTTGAAAATCTCTAGGTTTAGGCTGGAGAAGTGATGGATTTCGGTATATGCACTTCTATTCCAAAGTCCACCTGTTCTTGTTCTTTTTTATATAAATACATTGTTTAATAAAATCCTTACGACTCCAATGAATTTTTGAATATTACAAAACTTTCTAAAAGTCTTATCAATTGAATACCACAACAGTTTTATGGACTCTCTGAAAATCCTAATTCAATACCACAAAACTATTATGGACTGTAAAAGTCTATATTGAATACACCAAAACATTTTTAATGGGGTCTTATAGTACTACTAGGAATCTTTGGGAGTTCTATTAGAAGCCTATATCTCTTGGTGCCTGGATATGTTCTTACTTTCATCTCTCTTCTCCTCCCTACTATTCTTTATTTCTCTAATATCTTTAAGATTAAAGCAACCATATAACTTTCGTTTCCTTTAACCTCTTCTAGTTATCAAAATTTCCATCATCTAAAAACTACATATAACCAAGAGAATGAGTATCCTAGTCCTCAAACCTGCCACATCAATGGTTTTTCTGGTTGTTGAAACAATTTTGTTGGTCAAATTATTTTAAAATGTTTTTAAGAGTTTTCTGATTTTCCAAAATAAAATAAGATGGCGAGTCCTTTTTCTTAAAGGAGAGAAGAAAAGAAAAAGGACAACATGAGCAAACAGACCAAGAAAACTTCATCCCCAGTTGCATATCTCCCTGCATAGTTGTTCAGCAGTTCTTCAAGAGCTGAAACACATACAGATAACAGATTATTAAGCCTACAACCATTCATAGAAAAGAAGAACAATACAGCAAGACAGGATTTATATAAGGTACGATCTTCCACAGAAAATAAAAATGTGGTTTGACAAGCCTCACACATTTGGGTGTTTTTGAGGTCTGGAGAAGCAAGATTGTAGTGGAAATATTACAACTTTTTTCTTCTTTCATAGATACAAAAACTTTAAATCCAAGAGGTCTTGTTATTTTGAAAAATGACATCATCTGTGACTAAACCAGTTTTACCCGCATTCCTATTTTCAAATCTCTTTTAAGATTTTCTTACCTGCAAAGCCTTTTCCAATATGAACTTTAGCCCATTCAAGTTTCTCTTCGGGACTTACTTTTTCTTCAATGTACTTCTGTAAATGGAAAAGCAGCAAAACAATATCCATATCAATTTTTTTATATGATAATACCATGAGAAGTAAGCTCAGTTTTTGACAATCAAAGCAATACAAAGTATCCACAAGCAAGCACTCGATCCAGCTAATTACCAGTATAGCCAGATTCTGTAGAGGCTGTATGCTTGAGGACACGATATTTGCAGCCTACATATCAGGGGCAAGCTAATAGCATTAGAATTTGAAACGTACATTCAAAATCATAAATAATAAATGTTAATGGAGATTAGGTTGCTTTTGGGTGGGAGCGATGTTTGAACAGGTTAGGATTTTAGGGAAATCATAATGAATTGTACAAAGTTACACCAGGAAACTCAAATTACTAAGAGTATATCATACAGGTAGAGCATGATACCATATCCCTTAGCTGAATTACCATCATTCAGCATGTTAAACACAATAACCCGCATGTGTGATGGATACAGATCTAAGCACCAATACACATGAAACTAATTTTCCGTTCTTAATAATCACAATAGAAACTACCATTGATGTCATCTACATCCTGTTTTGTATAGCATGCGTGTAGGCCATAACATACTCATCTATGCAGTTCTGGGTAAGTTAAGTGCAGATGTTTTGCCAAGTCAAAAGGACAAAATTGGAAACCATATTTCAACTAATGAACTCAGCCAATGGTTGTTCCAGGCACACTCACTTGATCCGTTAAAACATTTGGTGGAGAGTATTTGAACTTGGGTCCTCGACATCAGAAGAGAAGCATGGCTACCAATTGGCTATGCCCCGACCTCAAAGTTTGAGCTTTTATGTGCTCATTGTGACATTAGCAAAATTACTAGTAGTGCCCCAACCCCAAGACATTCAAACACTCTTTAATGGCATCAACACATGCTACACTCATTAGTTCTCAAGTCAAAAACCCAGTGATTATACAGTTGAGTTCATAAAGAGCCCAAACATAGTCTACTAAAACGGAAATTTTCAAAGCCTGTACATCTACATCTTGTGTTTCCAATCTATATTGGAGAACTCAAAGCAGAACTATATGGGACAACTACTCTAGTAGTATTTATTATTTGAAGGTCCAGCTCCCGTGTGAAACTAAAATTGGCAATGCAAAAAGTAGCAAGAGGATAGTTCATAATATTTCACAAGGGGATAATTAAAAAGAAAGAAAGCAGTATGACCTGGTAATTGATGGCCTTTTTCTGAAGATCTTGAGGTAACAATGGATGCTGAGGGTACTTGTCCTCTAAATACTATAGAATACGAAGAAACATATTTTACAACGATGTAATGCAAATTTAGTGGAGCAGAAGCTGATGAGAAGGAATAACATGGAGACTGACTATTAAGATGGCAAACGAGTCAGCAACAACAATGTCCCCATCCACAAGCACTGGCACATAGCCGATAGGATTGAGCTTTGTAAACTCTGCAAGGCAAGAAAAGCCCCCAAACAATTGACTATTGAGTTGAGCAGCTACTCCTACTACAAGTTCACCGGAATATAAAACACGAAAGTGAAAGGGAAGGGACTGACCGGGACTGAATTGCTCTCCCTTCAACAGGTTTACAGCTTTGTACTCGTATTTGAGCCCTATACAGTATATTTATACGCAGTAATTAATTAAAATACAAATACATATATACTTTCTTGAGAGTAAGACTTCAGCCTTCAGCCTTCAGCCTTCAGATTTCAGATTTGCAAGGAGTAAATTAAAAAATATTGAAAAACAACAACAAAAAGAAAATGAAGGAAAAGAAACCTTTTAAGTTGAGAGCAATTCGGACACGGAAGGAGCAAGAGCTCCTCCAGTAGGAATACAGCTTCAGCTGTTGATCATCGCCACTTTCACTCGCCTGTGTTCCATCTTATCATTCGTTATTATCAATCAAAATTTCAATTCGTCTATCTCAGAATATCGGGCGTTGACAAGGATAAGAAGCATATATATAGCAATAATTTTCTCTTGGAAAAAAATAAATAGCAGACTCTAAAATTCACTCACCATGAGACGCAGCCAAGACTTTTCGATCACCGGTAGCGCTTCAGTTTTCACACAAACAAACCGATTAAACAAATTCAACTTTTCTGATTATCTTTTCTTGGCGTTGGCGGTGTAGTCCTGCGTATTTTATAGAGCACTTCTGAACTTTTGGACAAGCTCCTAAAATTGTTTTCTAGTGTTCAACTTAAAAAATAGAGAGAACGATTGTATTCCTGCATGCCCCTTCCAAAAAGAACATACAAAACAAAAGGGTTTATTTCACTACCCTCTCTCACTCTCTTTCCTAAGACTTCTGTGAAGCGCTGACATGACAATTTAGAGGTCCACATGATGATGAGCTCACTCAAATTTTGTCACGATGACTAAAATTATGAAGGGAGTTTCACTAAAACACCCAAAATAGAGGTTGAAATTATTAAAAAATTCAACACCCAAAACACTTTATAAACACACCCAAAACTCATCATTACACACACTCAAAACTCATTTATAAACACACCCAAAAAGTTGACTTTTGGGTTGATTTTAGGTGTGTTTCTATGTTTAAATAGTGCTTGGGTTTTTTTATAAATACATGTCTAGGATTAGGTTTATTTATAAATTTATAAATTATAAATAATAAATAAACTAATTAAATATTAAAATATTAAAATTAAAAACAAAAGTTTCACTCACTCTTCCTCCCCACTCCTTTTTTTCCCTCAAAAATTGTTTCTTTTTCTTTGTTGTAAAGAAAATAGTGGAGCCCACGTAAAGAAAAGAATGAAATAATATTCAAAAAGCTTAATAATAATGTTGGAGCTTAATGATGATGTTGGAAGCCATCCAATTTGCCTATAAATAGGATTCCCATTGCTTAGCAAAACACACTAAATGAGAATAAAGGAAAGAAAGGAAAGAAATGAAGAGTGAGAGGAAACAACAGAGAGTGAGTTCTATCTGAGAGGAACTTATGTCAGTATAAACATCACAAGAGCAAATACAATTCTACTCTTAATATTTAGCGGTACTTTTCATACTCTGTTATTTTATTTTTATAATACGTTATTAGCACGATAGTCTCTCTTCTTTACTTATAAATTTTCCCAGCTCAACACTATGTGGTTATTTCTCTGTCTCCTCTCTATCATATGTCTCCTCTCACTTTACTACTACGATGACATGCAAACTTTCTTTTTTGTATTCTCACAATTTTTTTATGTTGCTTCATCCATGTTTATTTAATTTATTTTTTCGTACTGTAATTTAAAATGGTGCGGTTTTATACCTCATCCTGTTATTTTATGGTGGTGTAATTTTCATTGCCCATCGCGTTGTAACACATATTATCGTAATAAAAATGATGGTGTGATCTTAAAACCCATCTTATTATATCTTGAATAGTGGCGCAATTATATTGTCCACAATATATAATATGTTATGTACTTCATATATATTATGTGATGGTTTTATCCCGGCATTTACTTTATTTACTGTATGGTGTAGGTTTATTACCCATAGGATAGTATTTATTTAAAAGTGTGGTGTGAGTTCATCGTCCACACAACTGCCTTTAACATTTATTTTATTTACTGTATGGTGTAGGTTTGTTACCCATACGGCAGTATTTATTTAAAAGTGTGGCATAAGTTTATTGTCAACACAATTGTCTTTACTTTTTATTTGAAAGTATGGAGTAGAATTAGTGCCCATACCAGCACGTTTATTTTATCGCACATTTACTTTATTATTTAAAGTATGGTGCGGGATTAACGTCCATACATGAAGCAATTTAATTTATGAATTTATTTTATAGCACATTTACATTTATTTAAAATATGGTGCGGGATTATCGTCCATACCAACAATTTATTTACAAGCAATTTATAACAATTTAATTTATGAATTTATTTTACCGCACATTTACATTTATTTAAAGTATGGTGCGGGATTATCGTCCATACAAGCAATTTATTTTATGAATTAATTGTGTGATATGATGAGTTTTATAGCATATAGAAATCAGGACTAGAAGTTCCTTGATCCTCATCATACAACTACATCAGGACCTGAAGATCCTTGATGATGAAAATGGTATGAGAGCTGGCAGTTTCTCCAGTACTATATTTGTAAACAGGAGATCGGACCTGAAGATCCTTGATCCTTAACATGTAAATAAGGACTTGGAGTTCCTTGATAATGTAACAGTACCGTATTGGTTAATAGTGCCGTACAAATGAATAGTAATTGTACTGGAAAATGTACTGTATGTATGAATAGACACGTATTCATGACTTGATAAATATTACTATATAAATGAATAGTGACGTATACATAAATATTAACTATTTTGGGTAAACCGTCACTATATACAAAAGGGAACCTGTAGTTCCTTAAACTCATGGATGAGCAATTAAATGAGAAGCTAGAAGCTCCTCAAAACTTGAACAATTATGTAAGGACCTGAAGTCCCGAAATATGTACAGAAAATTATAAAAATGTCTATACCATGAAAATATGTGATTTTGGCCTAAAGTTCAAAATCTGACAATATTGAGAACTTGAAGTTCTAATAGTTAAATGGACAACCCTTGAGGTATTATTGCAAATTGTGGTACACCACATATTTCTTTGGCATAAGAAAATGATGAATTTAACAAAGTTCGATTCTATTATAATCAACACCTCGAGGAAGCAATATATTTTGTGAATTCTGGATGTTAAGAATACACCGAGAAATGGATAATATCAGGATAAACTTCAAAGGATGAATTAAGGCTCTTCACATATTTTGTTATATTATATGATATGGGCTGGAAGTCCATGGATCCAAATATATGAGAGATCTCGAACATGAAGTTTTGGGTATATAGTAGTTAATGTTTTTCACTAATATATTGCAATATTATCATGGCTTTTACTTAATTTATATTTCATGTCCATTTGAAAAGGGCAAATAAATTCTGAAGTCGTGTTTAGCCCGGGCAAGAAGTTCTGGACTCATATGCATTGAAATATGTAATTTGAGATATTTAATGTGGTTATTTGAACCTATAAGGCACAAGGTTCCAAACTTTCATTTTGAAAAGACATAAAAACCACAGGTGCAAGTTTAAGAATTTACTCAATTATTATAACAGAAAATGAGCATACAACAGATATATTCTTTTCACCTTCAAAGCAGACTCTGTAAAATCTATAAAATTCCATTATGTTCTGGAAGCCTTTGAAGGAAGAGGGCGGTACCTCTTAAGCTTAGTCATGAGCCTCTCGTGGTTTCCCAGAATCTTTTCATTGGAAATTTGCAGCATGTCAAGCCTTATCCGCATATCAATGGAGTATGAACTCACTAGTTTCAAAAAAGGCCTTATTTTCCTCTTTAAGTTTATCAACCTCTTGTTGAGACTCATGAAGCATTCTTTGAATAGACGAATTTTCAGTGTTCAGCTCCTAAATCTCGTTTGCTCTGGCACGCAAGCGATTAGCCATGTTAGAAATAAAAGCAGCACTCTGAATGCTAAAAGCCATTGAGTCATCAATAGCCTCTTCGTCAGACCTTCATGTTAACAGTATTTTATCCATATGAGTAAGGAAATTCCTAGCTACTATGACAACAGTCGTATCGTTCATCATCATAGAATCATTAACCGTTAGATGACGATTTTGGGATACAAAGGATGGACGCCAGACTTTGGCGTCAAGGTTTGTTATGAGAGCAACAATTAAATCAAAATGATTTTAGGCAAGAAGAAGAGGAAGCCATTTTAAGAGGGTTTCGAGGAAATTCTTATAAAAGCTGAATTTTCAAAAAATGGAAGGAAGTTGAATTGAAATGCAAATCAGGCCTTGCAGAGGCAATATCTATAGATGAAAATGTGGCACCGTTTCCAGGATCCCAATATTTTCTCGGATCCTCATATTCTCTTTTTCTTTATCATATTCCAAAACTTCACGCAGCCTCCAATAATGTCTATCGACACTTTAAAGGTTTCAAGGACTATTTTGGTCAAAGCTGATCTTGCTTTACGAATTTCACAAAGTTACTTTTTCAAAAGCATCTCGAGAACCTCACAAATTTCTGTGGTTATTTTGAAATTCATTGGATCTACCTATTCCTCTAATTTGTGTATAAATATGTTACTAACGAAATCTTTTTTGTAGAATACATCCAGTTTTCTCCATATCTAGTAATGTAATATCCACTTGTTTTTCTTTTTCATATTCCAAAACTTCACGCAGCCTCCAATAATGTCTATCGGCACTTTAAAGGTTTCAAGGACTATTTTGGTCAAAGCTGATCTTACTTTACGGATTTCACGAAGTTACTTTTTCAAAAGCATCTCAAGAACCTCACAAATTTCTGTGGTTAATTTGAAATTCACTGGATCTACCTATTCCTCTAATTTGTGTATAAATATGTTACTAATGAAATCTTTTTTGCATAATACATCCAGTTTTCTCCATATCTAGTAATGTAATATCGACTTTTTTTCCCTATCAGTGAGCACACGATGTGCTTGAGAAGTGAGACTATCTCCGATCATCCATTCAGGAAGCAAGACTATCCCTGATCACGTTTCAGCTAGATCAGGGAACTGTAAGGACGACCACATGCTCTAATCTCCTGAAGTTCTTCTAGGCTAGGAGAAATGAGAGTTTGTTGTCTATTAAGCAATACTTGTGTTATTTCATGCTTGCACTTTTTTTTTTTTTTTACGACATCCTTAAAGATAACTAAATGGGGAGATAAAGCCATTCCAGAAGAATGACTTGCATTATAGATCGTTCCAGAAGAATGATTTGCATTATGACCATTCCACAAGAATGGCTGATAATACACTGCATAGATTAAAGTCCCATAAGAACAGAACATGGGTATATCAGTGATCAATATGATGCACACCTGTTGCGTAGCAAATGATATGGATTGAAGTCCAGGGAGGACAATCCATTAACATGTCAATATTAATATAGTGTACACCTAATGCTTAGCAAATTATATGGTTTAAAGTCCCAAAAGGACAATTAATTAACATGTATGTATTAATATATGGCCTGCCTGCAACATGACAGATATATGGGTTCTAAATGTTCCAACTACCTGAATGGAGATTATCCACGCCCTACTATAAAATAATGCTCTATTGGAGGTTAAGATCCACATTCTCACATAATTCATCTTATAAAAGACGTTTGTCTGGAAAGAGACAATATGACAGGACCCGCCCCGAATTTTTCACAAAACCCGAGATTTAATCTGCGGAGACCCCAAAGATCACACCCATGCCGGTTTCACTCCTTAAACAGGTAACCTCCTTCTTTAAGAGGAGTAAGGGCATGAGACTTTCTGAAAATTCGGCAGAATCTCCCCTGTAATTTGAACATTTCCCAAAATTTCCACCTGCATAAAACGCATTTAATAACCACAACTGGCAGCACGCACAATGTAGTAACATGCAATTCATCTAATTGGCCTCCGACCTTCAAATATTCCCAAAAAGATCTGCCAACAAAGTCTTTAGATAAAAATTTCCTTAAATATGGCAAGAACACTCAAACACACTTATAATTGCCGAAAGCAAAACTCACCACTAACTTTCCCCAATCCAACAAACGAGGTTTTAACATGCATCAATTATCATCTATAAATTATCACCATTTATTCCAGGGCCTCAGCCCATTATATTACACACTTTATGCAATAGTACACCTACACAACCCTCCCTTAGCCAACCGGGAGTATGAACAAAAATCTAAACATACCTCGATTTCAAACGAGTTTCAAGGCCAACAACAAGGTCCGCATCACACTCAACAAAACACATAATTAGAGTTTAACCCGTGGCTGCGCCTAGTTACTTTAGGCTGCCTACGTACCCTTACTGAGGGATCAAGCCACACGTACAGTTCTTTCATATCAACGGTCACATCTCCGATAATATACAATTAATTAAAGCAGAACCAACAAATACATTTCAAATTTATCACCAATCAATTTCCCACTAAACACAATGAACACATTCTCAAACTCTTCCTTTACATCAAATCAACCTGCAACCATACCCTATCCAAGGCGTATGTTGCCGAACAACATCTCCCAAACCGGGGCGTAAACATTTATACATGTACAAGGTCCTCTCAAAGGACAATCTCACGATTTCAATCCCGAATCAAAAACCACATATACACATATATAACACACACCTCTCACCATCATCATGTACCAGAGGAAACAATCCAACAGGGGATCGTTTGACTAGTCCACATGGCAGAGCAATCCCTCAATTCACCATGCGTCTAGGGAACGAGCCGTCCAACTGGGGGACTAACTCTCACCAGACGTACGGACGAAGAATCAAGACCCGCACGCAGAACATCATACGCGCGCAGACTACCCAATCAAGGGTCTACGGTAACACCCCGTTAAGGTATGCCCGGGTATCAACACATTCACAGATCCATATCCATTTCCATGTATCAGTATCCAAAGGGAGGTACATGTGATGCTGCACATCATGTACTGGGGGAAACAATCCAACAGGGGATTGTTGACTAGCTCACAATTATCCGGCCCTCAAACGGCCATGTGGCTAGGGAACGAGCCGTCCAACTGGGGGACTAACTCTTAGCCAGCACATACAACCAATAAAATCAAAGCTTGTACGTCTGAAAACCAATCCTACACACGCAGACTACCACCCCTCAGGGTCCACGGCAACATCTCGTCAAGGACGCCCCGTATTTCAACATATCCAAACCATATCATAATATTCCCGGCATCCCACAATTCCAGGATCCGTAACCAAGAAAGCCCACACGCCCGAAACACGGCACGTGTGTGAATAGTAACCAGGGAAGGTACGTATGATGGTGGAGTTCATAACCCTTATCACAACATTATAAAATGATATTTTCTTCCTTAATTCAATTGTGCCAAACCTCTATATTTTTCGGATATATCATAATTCTAAATCAGATAAAAACACATTGAAATATTAACACTTCCTTTCCAAGGCATCATATTAAGAAAACATCCGAAGGGCCTGGGCAAACTCCGACGGGCCTGGGCAAAATAAATCAATCTCCGATGGGCCTGGGCAAAATAAATCTCAAACATAAAACCCATAACCGAAGAGGTATTTAAGATAGTGCGTATAGCACTTCAAACTGACAATCTATACTCTTTTCATACCTTTATAAATACATACAAAAATATATATATTAATTTCTAATATTGTAAGCACCTCAACGACAATTCACAGGGTGGCACTTATAGTGCCCTCAAGCATCTTTATAACATACTAATATATATTTAAATATAATCCACTATTGCATCAACCTCAACCCCAAAATATAACATCCAATAAACCCCCAATTTATCACCATAAATTGATATCCTAATCCCACATAATCAATATCACTCAACAATTCCCAAGACCTATCACTAGGGTCATTATAATCTTCCTAGGAAGGTAACACTACCTAGGAAGTCGCACGGTCAACCCAGGATCAAACTACCCAGTCTCGGTTAAACGGGCCCCCGGGTCCATGACCTTCAATTTCTGATCCAAACAGTTCCTATAGGTCCTACAAGGTCTAGGACACACGTGCTCCAAGTTTAATCCGGATCGACGGTCAGATCGCTCACGATCGGACGAACGAACGGTTACTAAAACCCTAACCCTAGGATTGGCTTATCCGGAGTATCCGGGACTCCGTTTTACGATTCGTCGAATCCTATACGATCCTAGTACTGCCTAGATCAACATATTATAATCTCAGGACCATCCAACGGTCCAAACCTAACAAACCCGGAAAATACGCAACATGCGATATCCGTTCGAAACCCTAACGATATCCAAATTGAAATCCGAGCACACCTACGCGCTCGTGACATCGAGAGGATCGCAGTGGGACAAAAATGCCCCTCAGCTACAGTGCCCACGCGCCGCCACACGCGCGGCAGCGCGTGGGTGTCCAAAGCGATATCGCATCGCCGAAAAATCTTAGAATTTCGTGCCAAGACTCCTACACTAGGTAATACACCTAATTTGGAGTCACTTTTGTTCTTGGGCATACCCCAAAAATTGACCGGAAGTGGCCGGAAATTCAATTTGAAAATCGGCCGAAACCTAATTCCAAAATCAAACTACAAACTCTCAAAATTTCTGGAATCCTATCCAACAGGCAGCTAGATCATGAAAAATAGTCGAGAATCCATACCTCATTCTTCCGATTTGGTGGAGAAATGAGAGAGAACGAAGACTTGGAAAATCACAAAATCTGTCCGAAACAGCTCGATTTCTTCAATTTCCGGCCAGTACCGGCAGTTCCAGCGGCTGAAATTGGTCGGGATGGGAAGAGGAAGGAAGCCCGGTCATTTTGGTACCGGCCCCGTCGAGTTTGGTGGCCGGACGACGAACGGCCGCCAAAACGTGGCCATTGCGCAAGAAGAGAGAGACGCAGGAGAGAGAGGATGAAGAGGAGCGCAGCCGTAAATACCTTCAGTGGTATTTTGATCGTATCTCTCTCGTCACAACTCCGATTCGAGCATAATTGTAAATATTTCAAAATACCTTCAAATTTTATTAAAAACCCATTTCGAAATATTTACAATTATGCCACTGAAGGTATTTTGATCGTATCTCTCTCGTCACAACTCCGATTCGAGCCCACTACGTGTCTACGGACTCATCTCGCCGTGCTCTATGCAACGGTACTGTTGAAATTTCCAAATTCCATCCCGATCAAAAAGTCAACTCTAAACCTCACAAAATAATCTAAGGGCAAAATGGTCCTTTTATCTGCATAAATTAATATGCACCAATTTATTTAGGACCGGGTCCTTACACAATAAAAGCCCCTTGAATGTCTTGGGTATCTAAAAGCAAAGAATATTCATAATTGATGCATGCGCATGCACATGAAAATGGTGGGATCACGAATTGATGAATGATAATTTTTGGTTTTGGAGTAGCTACTCAAATCATCAATGAGCTATGTTGTTTGGAACCATGTTCTATTATTAAATGTCGACAATATCATTGGCCAAAAATGGAAAGAGTCAATTCCATTACAGATGAGAATGAACATGAAGGAACAAACCCATAGTACAAATCCCAAAAGATGTTAACCTTGAAAGTTATACTTGGGTGTTCGGAATAAAAGAGGAATATACTCAATTTATATGACACAATGTTTCTGGTAGAGACAAGGAATGTTGAGGTTCTCCATATTTACAGATGCAATCGTGCCTTCTTATTGCACATTTACGGAGACCAACATGTTATCTTTAAGGGTTATTAAATGCACGGAGCATATCGCTAGAAGAAATTCCCTAAAGATGTACAAGCAAAACAAATAGTTAGATATAAAGCTATATAATATGTCATGAAGTGTAATCCCTTAAATAAAATCCCTGAAGAATTGTAATTGCATGAAGCAAGTCTTTGAAGGACATGTGCCTATTTGTACTCAATATTAATATGTATAAATTGCATCAGTAAGTACATTAATTATGATATAGTCGCAATACATTACAACTCATGAAGAGTTGATAATTGATTAAAACTTCTGAAGAGTTCAAGAAATATTTATCTCGGCATGAAGATCGAGAATTATGCCAATGAGATTCTTTCTTATACTAAGAAAGTATTGAAGCATTTTTATGTGGATTATCCGCTGGGC
This sequence comes from Prunus mume, assembly GCF_029339155.1. Classification (NCBI taxonomy): domain Eukaryota; kingdom Viridiplantae; phylum Streptophyta; class Magnoliopsida; order Rosales; family Rosaceae; genus Prunus; species Prunus mume. The sequence goes on along the minus strand of NC_142699.1, from coordinate 186,275 downwards.
ACTTAAATGATTTTTCAGGAAATATACTGGATTGGACATTGCATTTTTCAGATAGAGCTCAGCTCCATCCCCACCACTTTGGGATGATGTGAGACATATTTGATCCCATCTCCGCATAAAACAATATACGGGCATATTCTTTTCAAGTGAACTTACAAATAGCCCAGGTTTTTGTTTGATTCGTGGACTCTAGAAATTTCTATGATTTACATAAAGATAACTCAATGGAAATATATTTGCTTACTCAACTACATGAATTGTTGATGGCTACATCATTCACTCAGTCCAAAAGATCTTCACTCTAGAAAGATAGTCATGAAGATATCAGGGGGAGATATTCTTCAGGAGGAGCATCCAACAATATTACAAGATTGACTCACAAAAGCAGTGTTAACTATGACATTCAGAAAGATGATCAAAAGTATGGCTTAAAAGATATTTGGCCAAGCATCAGAGGGAGCGTGCTGTCAATAAAGATCTTTACACATTGTACTCTTTTTACTTCGTTTAGGTTTTTATCCCTGGGTTTTTCCTGGCAAGCTTTTAACGAGGCAGTGTCGCACGTGTGTCAATATACACAGAATTTTATGTTACAGATGATTATGTACTCTTTTTCCCTTCGACCAGTTTTTGTCCCACTAGGTTTTACTGGCAAGATTTTTATCGGTATATTCCATACATTGTGGTCTCCAAGGGGGAGTGTTGTAAAGAAAGTGGTGGAGCTCACATAAAGAACAGAAGAAAATAATATTCAAAAAGCTTAATGATGATGTTGGAAGCCATCCAATTTGCCTATAAATAAGCTTTCTATTGCTTAGCAAAACACACCAAAGGAGAAGAGAAGAAAGGAAGAGTGAAAGGAAACAAAAGAGAGTGAGTTCTATCTGAGAGGAAATTCTGTTAGTGTAAACATCATAAGACCAAATACAATTTTACTCCCAATATTTAGTGGTACTTTTCATACTATGTTATTTTATTTTTAGGCTTATTTATGTACATGCCCCATGTGCTTTGAAAGTTGTCTAAGATTACCACTTGTTCTTTGAAACGTTTCAAAGTACCACCTACACTTTCAATAACTGTTGCACGTTACCTATTCTGTCAATATTAAGAGACGTTCCATTACGTGATGGGTTTATTGAGTAATTTGGGGTCTATGTTGGTGGTGGGTGGAGATTTTTGGGAGAGAAATCTTCTGGAGGCTGTTGTGATGAGTGGGTAAGGCTTGGTTGTGGGTTCAAAGGTTGAGAGGATGAAGAGGAGGAGGGTGACGAAGACCAAAAGGGCACATATGGAAATTGTGGATTGGGCTTTGGACAGAAGGAGATTATTGGAATTGGCTCGTCTAAAAATTGTGCATGTTTTTGCTGAAGAAGAAGAAGAAGAGGAAGGAGATAGGGGAAGAGGACGATGAAGAAGACAAAAGCTTGTTACTTTTGTCAATAATGGCTGTGTCTTCTGGAAAGAAAACTAGAAGCAAACTCATACCCCAAGAAGTGGGGGCCACATTACGTAGCGGAACGTCTCTTAATACTGACGGAATATGTAACGTGAGATAGTTATCAAAAGTGTAGGTTGTATCTTGAGACATTTCAAAGAACATGTGGTAATCTGAGACAACTTTGAACGCACATGAGGCATGGACATAAATAAGCCTTATTTTTATAACACTCTTTTATTATTCATAACTGAATTATTTTTTTGGTAAATTGCTTTCATCTATCCCATAAATCACCTCTTTAGTTTTTCATGACTAGGCAAAGAGACATTATAGATGCATTTTAATTTCGTATTCTATGGTCTCTACAATTCAAAGTTTGCTTGAAAAAATGTCTATATCCTTTAAAAAAAAACCTCTATGAAGAAACTATGCCTACCAACATTGTCAATGGTAATTTGGATGAAGGTGAATTGTTGGGGTTGGAGTTAGAAAAGTCCACAACAGACATAAAATTTAACTGAGGTACGAAATAAAAAGGGAAATTAGTTATGCTAATGAAAGAGAAGGGAAAAACACTTTTGAGACTTCAAAATAAATAAAAAAGGACACATGTCAATTTGTGATTGAGTCACATTACTGGTAGGAGGAGTTCCTTCTTATGGGTAAAGAGTGAAGTATTGTCCTAAAATAAAATGATGCAACAAAAGATAGACAGTCTATCCAACAATGACACCCAATAAGTTACTATTCAAGAGTAATATCCATGGTTATAGTCTACCCATGGATGATACATTTAAATGGACCGGTATATTTTGAAAGAAAAAAAAAAAGGAGACAGCATATCAATTTGTTTCCTCCACTCACACTGAAAAGGTATATTTTCAATTGTTTGTATTAATTTAACAATTCAAGGTTAGAAAGGGACTTTAAAATCATTTTCTCATAATTTTTTAATTTTTAAGTTTTATTAACTTATTAAATATTTTTATATCTTAAATTTGTCCATCCACGTGGAGCAATATGAGTGGATCTTTATGGACCCATTAATTATCACGTCATGAGTTAATAGAAGATTTGATGAACATACTAATAGAGGCATGAAAGGGGTAAGAATATCAAATTTTAGGTACAAAGTTGATACGGAAAAAAAAAATTCATGTAGCAAAGTCTGAATCTCGTGGAACTTGCGGGTAGTAAAGTAAAATAAGAATTTTTTTTTTTCATGAAAAGAAAGAAAGTATTTTGACTAATACTATATGTACCATCTTTTGATAACATGATTACATGATTACATGATTTTATACCACATGATATTGCACATAACATGAAAATCATCTCATTTAATTTATTCTAATTTTAGAGTTTAGTTTTGTTATTTTATGCATGAATTATTGTAGAAAACCAACAAATGAGTCCCATCATTAATTTTTAAGAAAAATTAGGTATAAGTCATATATTAGTTTAGTAATAAGGATATCCTAAAGGGATAATTTGGTTTTGAGTTTTAAATTTTATTTTGGAAAAACTCAATCAAACACCCATATTCACTTGGCTTGTTTAATTTCTAAGGGAAAAGACAATTTTACCCTTTTCTTCTAAAAGGATCGCCCAAAGTTTATACCACCACTGGCGCCGGCAGCCATCACTGCTGCCACCATCTCCGACCGACAACCACCACCACCGACCACCATCTCCAATGTTAGAAATATGTCATAGAAGTCAATACAAAAACAAAAAACTTATAAGGACATAACACTACATAATTAATAGAGCATGAAAATCACTTTAGGAAACTTATACACAGGCAATAAAGTGACAAGCCCATGAATTACGATACATATGGACTTGTCACTTTATTACTTATACACTTGTCTCAGTATCTCTACACGAATGACTTGAGACTAGTCATCCTCCTGATTGAGCAGCCAGAGTGCGTACTAGTCTTTGCAGGTCACCATTTGTCCAATTGGTGATCCTATGAACATGAACATTTTAGGATGTGATATATCATAATGGAAAGGTCTCGTGAATCCTACTATGTAGCGGTTAGTGGAAGATACCAAGAATATGATGTCATAGATCACTGGAGTAGTTTTTACCCACATTGTACTGCAAACGTGGTGTTTAATCATCTTTGACGCTTTGCCGAGATTATTGGCATTGTTGTTACTAGGTTTGAAGACCAGATTTTATTGTTGATTTTTTATTTGAGGATTGTAATCAACAGTTTTTACAAGTATGATCTGAGGGGGATGAGGGGACACTCTATTGGAGGCAAGGTTCTTGCTTCAACTTGCGATTGAGCAGGTAAGGCTACTCAGTTAGACCGAGCCCATTGGTGGAGAGATTCTCGCCTAATCCACGACGACATAGCCTGATATTTGTACTAGTTACTCATTTCCTTTTCAATACAATGCTGTTGCCCTTTCTTTTCTTTTTTTTTTCTCGAAAGAGCCCTATAAAGTTTAAGTGCCGTTTGACATTGCATGATGGGTGATAAGTGATTTTTAAAAAAATTGGGAAACCCAAATTGTCCCAGTAAACTATGAGAACATTACTTATTATTAAAAATTGTTGTAAAAGAGAGAGCTATAATAGAAAACATCTAATGAGCTACTTTCATTTTCTGATTATACATGAATCAATGTCGAAGATGCGCTAATTTTAATGATTATGCGGGAATTAGTACTAAAAACACTTTTAACAAAAAGTTTATCAAACGCCAAATACCAAATTGCTTTCTTTAACAAATTGATTTCTCTCAAGAATAATAGCGATTATTTTCACAGCACAATAATGTCAAACTGAACTAAATCACATTCAAGAAAAAAAGAAAATTAGTATAGAGTTTCTGCCCACCTCATGTTAAATTTTTTGGGAAGTCCCTGAATGCACCCGCGAATGAAGAAAAAGAGATGTCATTATTATCACCGGATAGGATTCTAAGGTACACAGAAAATTTGAGTGGTTCTTCGTTTCCGATAACCAGAATATAGGCGGTTTTCATTTTCATATTAAATGCTTGATATTCCTTAATATTTTATCTTTTCATCCATGTTTCTTGTTTGTGTGGGTATTATTCATCTCTGAGTTGTGTGAACATCACCGTTCTTACTTTTATTGTGTCCCACATTTCGAACTAGATTGTAGTGTGTGGTAAATTTTAACACTTGCGGCTTGAACTATCTGGTACTGTGTTTCATTTGTCTCTATTTACTGCTCAATTTTCATGTTTCTGGGAACAGTCCTTTAAAGGTTAGATAATCAGATTACGAGAATCAGTGGTATAGAAATTTCTATAGGTCCATAATTTTCTGGAAAATCGAAAATTGTGTTTGAAGTGACACTTAATTACCCGGTTCACATGGGAATGGGTTCCACAAACTTTGGATATTTTCGAACTCTCTTTGTGCATATATACTTTGGCATATGGCCTTCTGGGTTCAGGCGGGGGACTCAGGTAGCTGAAAAACATTATTAAGGAAGTTTGTGTAATAATTTTGGGTCCCAATGGATGAAAGTTCTGTCCATAACCCCCTTCTTTGGGGCCAAGGTTCTGGACATGCTAATGTCAGAAGGAAGACTCCTCTTTCTGTAACCTTAGCAAAATGGATTCTCAAGATTGCAATGTTGGCGCTTTTCATTTCATGGATTGCTCTAATGTTTCTGTTCCCAGCAGATTTTGTGCAGAAACTATTTGAGAAATGGATCCAAGCCACCAATGGAACTGTTTTTGGGATTACAGGTGAACTTAATTATTGCCTCTGCTCTTTTTCACGTAAGTGTTCTCTTCTTAGAGTTCTCTAGTTAACTTGGATGCTGCAAACTGCAGGAAGCCTGTTCCTGCTATTCAGTGGTCCCATTCTCCTTATTGCAGTGCTGTCCATAGCATATCTTGTTATCTCTGGGGAAGAGGAGCTCCACGAGTATGTCTATTTTTGAGTTGGAAAATATTGAGTTAGATTGAATATACGTCATTGCATTTTATGTTCTAAGCTCAACCACTTAAATGTCCACAGGATTTGTTGTTATGTAATAATTAACTATGCGTGCAGGAAGAAGCCTTCAAAGTATCCGAGTTTCCGGTTGTGGACGTTCCCAGTTCTTGTGGATGGGCCATTTGGGGTTGTTTCTGCTGCTGAGTTGATTGGGATATTACTTTTTGTTGTGTTTGTTATCTGGGCTGTCTACGCTTATACCATGAGTATTCTCAGCTTGATGTCTGATCAGTTAACTTTTAAAGAGAAAAGGTATCATGTTTGTTCAAGATCAGTCTTATTCCTTTTTTTAGTTCCTGTCAATCTTTCTGAGTAGAGAAACTAGTTATCTCCATTAAATATCTATTTTAATAATTTTCACACTTCTATGTTGTTGCTCTCCTTTGAAAGTTCTGCTTCTGCTTCAGCATTTAAACTCTTGAGCTAGCCCTTAGTAGGTTTCAACTTGCAAGCTTGAAAAGCCTATATGCATGTATGTATAAAACTCACCAAGATTATGCTCTTATTCTTGTAAATGATTGTATGACTTATAAATAATTGAGGTATGTATATTCCTGTTTAAAAAGTTGACACATATGAGATGAAATGTTTGGTTAACTGCTTCTCCCTGCCATATGGTAGGTGCTGTAATAGTTTCATTAGTCAAGCTTTTAAAATGTCGAGCTTCTTGTTGATCAATTTGCTTTCTTTTTCTTTTTAGGTTTCAAAACAGTCAGTCAGCTATGTTTTTCTGATGCCTTTTTTTATGGGTTCTGATGTCCATTTTAATACACATACAATTATTGTAATCTGAAACTGTCCATTTGAATGAATGAAGCTCAGATTAAATCACTTAATTTTTAAGTTCCATTCATTCATCTAGGTGTCTAGGCTTTTTTAGCTGAAACATGTCTCTGTAAAGTTGCTGTATATGGCTGAGAATCTCATTTTCAAAGGCAACATTATCTGCTTTACTTTCGATAATGTTGAAAACTTGGGATAAACTAACCTGTAATTCTGTATATTTCCCTTTTTTCTTTATGTTGTTTTTGCACGACTTGCTCAATTTGTAGAAGTATTCATAGTCGACTCGATTGTCCGAATAAAATTAGTATATGAGAAACTTAAATCCTTCACGATTTGCATGCAAACATTGATGCTTATGTGCTATTTTTCTTCAGTCGAAAGATTGGTTTCATTAACGATTTACCTTGTACTTGAACTTGCAGTTGTTTGTTCCTGGAAATTTTGGGACTTCGTTTTGGTTTAATTGGGATGTTTTGCTTGGCATTTTTGTTCCTGCCAGTTGCAAGGGGATCAGTTCTTCTTCGATTTATTGATATCCCTTTTGAGCATGCTACGAGATATCATGTATGGCTGGGACATCTCACAATGCTCCTCTTTACCATCCATGGACTGCTTTACGTAGTGGCATGGACAATTGAAGGCCGTCTCCTTCATGAAGTGAGTGCTAATGCTGCATTTAATCATATTTGTCATTGATATATAGGCTGTTAGCTGTTAAAATTAAGGTATAGTTTACAGAAGACAGCTAAAATCTGCTTCCATTTTACCATACCATTATGGCATATTTTCTAGATAGACCATGCATTCCATTCTGAATGTTCTGAGATACTTATTGCTATAAATGTATTAAATATATGACAGTGTACATGTATCTCTACCTAGATGTCTAGTAAAATAACTTATAAGGACCATGCTACAGGCAAACATAGGCTCAGATTATGATGCCAGACTGCTTATTTATGTTTTCAATGGTTTGATGCAGATATTGGAGTGGAGGGATATTGGTGTTGCCATTCTTCCAGGAGTTATCAGCCTTTCTGCGGGTCTGTTGATGTGGGTCACGTCACTTCCTCCAGTGAGAAAGCTGAACTTTGAGTTGTTCTTCTACACTCATCAACTATATGTCATCTTCATTGTCTTTTTGGCTTTGCACGTGGGTGATTTCATTTTCACAATGGCTGCTGGAGGAATATTTATTTTTATTATTGATCGTTTTCTGAGATTGTGCCAATCACGAAGGGTGGTTGATATAATTTCAGCGAAGTGCCTTCCATGTGGAACTGTAGAATTGGTCCTCGCAAAACCAGAAAGTAAATATTTTTCTTCACACTTTTATTATTTTTAATTTCATATTCTGTTACCATATGAGTGACTGTTTGCTCATGACATATTTAGATCTGCGGTACAACGCCCTCAGTTTTGTTTTTCTTCAAGTTCGTGAGCTATCGTGGCTGCAATGGCATCCTTTCAGTGTTTCTTCCAGTCCTCTGGATGGTAAATATCATATTTCTGTCCTCATAAAGGTTCTTGGAAAATGGACAGAAAAGCTGAGAGGAAATATCTTGGAAAATTCAGAAAAGGAGCTACCTTTCAGTCCTCATAGTAAGATAACAGCTTCTGTTGAAGGGCCTTATGGGCATGAGATACCGTACCACTTGATGTATGTACTCTATTCTTTAATTCTTTTTATCGCAAAAATTGTTGTATCAGATAAGGCTAATCCTAGTCTAATCACTGGTTTGGAATTTACAAGTGAAATACATGAAAGTTTGCATGATGCTGTGTGTCATGTGTGTCATATGTTCACATAACATCTTCTGTAATGGTACTTACAAAAATTTGAAGGGCTCTTTACAAAGACAGTCCAATTATTAACCACCCAAAAATAGAGAGTATAATGTTCCTTACTTTTGGATCAAAATAAAAGAATATACTAGACATCCAGCTCAATGATAAATTTTGCTTTCTATATCTAACAGTTGACTTTATGTTTTGCTTTCTCAGGTATGAAAATCTTATCTTAGTAGCTGGTGGCATTGGGATTTCACCCTTCCTGGCCGTCTTGAGTGACATTCTCCATTGTGTTAGGGAAGGGAGACCTTGTCTACTAAGAAATATTTTGATTGTCTGGGCTGTCAAAAGATCAGATGAGCTTTCTCTTCTTTCAACCATTGACATGGACTCAATCTGTCCATCGTTCTCTAGTAAACTAAATCTTGAGACTTGTATATATGTCACTAGGGAATCTGAACCTCCGTTGGTATGTTTGGTTGTATTTTGACACATTTTCTGTACCTTCCTTGGTTTGTTTGCGTTTTATTAATGTTATTTGTTCCAGTTTTTTGGGAAATTTGATTGTTGTTATTTGCAGGAAGAGGGTAAAGAGCAAAACACTCAAGACTTTTCTCTTTGTCCTACATCCAAAAGTTGTGGCATGTCTGTTTTGGTTGGTACTGGACATACTATATGGTCTGGACTATATGTTATCTCATCCATGGTAGGCTTTGTTATCTCAATGGGCTTGTTGGATATCTTCTACATAAACCCTTTTCATATATCTTCATGGTGGTACAAGGGGCTCCTTTTCGTTGTCTGTATGATTACAAGTGTCGTTATCTTTGGGGGTCTTGTGGTTGGTTTATGGCATCTCTGGGAAAGAAGAATTTTAGCAAAGGAACAATTTGAGGATGATAAGTTAAATATAGATAAGGCAGAGCATAAAGAAACTGTAGCTCGCGAGGATTCACACCTTGCAAAGTTAACTGGCATTCGTTATGGTGCAAGACCAGACTTCAAAGGTATGCCTCCTTGACATGTCTATTTTCGTCTTAAATTCACAGGACATGAAGCTAATTAATAAATACGTAGCAATAATTCTATATGAGTTATCCAGATAGTTGAAATGCTAGTTAATGACTACATATAGACAATGGCATGCAGTGGTTCTTTCATTTGAATAACCTTTGATCCGTTGAAGAGGTTAAACTAGCATAATCTCTTCTTGGTTGCTTCATATTTTTGAGGTGGCTTCCATACCATTTTGTGTCGATTTCTACTTCCTGCTATCTTTTCATTGACCAATAAATCTACAATCTAGAGAAGCATAACTTGTGAAGCTGGTGGATCAGATAGAGGTGGGGATTTTGGATTCTTGTTTTTCTTACAAAGCTCCATTTGATTTCATAATAATGAAGAAGGAAAAAGACTGAACCTTCCGAGGAATTTGTATCGGTATAGAATATAGAATTTACGGTACATTGAAGCACAGGAAATTGCTTTGCAAAGAGGTGCATCGGGTTGTTAGTTGCCCAAAACAGCTTCTTTCCTTACAGCAACAATTGCATTTCTCCAGTTGCAGTTGACAAGAAAATGTCTTGTCATTGCTTACTTGATTTCTTCTTATTGCAGAAATATTTGAAACTGTATCCCAGAATTGGGGCCATGTTGATGCCGGCGTCATTGTGTGTGGTCCTCCAACTCTTCAATCAAGTGTGGCTAAAGAAATCAGGTCACACAACTTTAGGAGACAAAGCGACCATCCTATCTTTCATTTCAACAGCCATAGTTTTGATCTGTAGCTTCCACTACAAACCTATTTATACGATTGTACATAATAAATATACACATAAATATGCTCGTATATATATACGTGTGTGTATATATAAATAAATATGTGTGTATGTGTGTATGTATAAATAAACCGTTCTTCTCTCATACGGACGTCCACAGGTGTAAATAAGGAGGAAAGCAGGGAGGTGTCTACACAATAATAATGTTTGGATGTCCGCATAGGAGAAAATCTGTATAAATAAATGTGTGTATGTATGTATTGTGTCTAATGTTCTACTATACTATATGTAGTCATCGAATCAAATTTGTATGAATTTCATATACTATTTATCCTAAAGTGGTGGTCAAGTGTGACCTTTTTGTTAGTGCATCTTTTTTGGTTGAATGGAGACCTTTTGGTGCCCAACTAGGGGTTTGAATCCATGTCAATCATACTGACTAAACTAATTGAGTCCAATTCAATAGGGGTGGGCATTCAAATTGGAAAATTGAAAAATCGGAAAATCAAGTTCAATTGGGCCGAAAAAAATTAGGTTGATAAAAAATCAAGTTGAGTTGAACAAAAATCGAATTGGACCAATTCTTATAGTGAAAAAACTAGAACGCTTGTATAATTTCCAACGCTAAATTTCTAAATCCATAAAGTAATCTTTCCCCAAGCCCAACTCCAAATCACTTCTCCATTCTAGGCTCAATCACCTCCATTTGCATACAATTGGGCTATTTGTGAATTTGGCATAATCAATCGAGTGCATTCGGCAATAGAGGACTGGTACCTCGGTAGGCATGTCGGCTGCCAAAAGGAAACGCTCCAAAGACACTAAGACAAGCCCTTAGAATACGAGTGACATCACCACCTTCTTAACCTACAGAAGGAGGACCTCATTCCGAAGTAGTATCCGCCCGCTGATGCTCTTGACTATCGAACCTAGAGCCATAGACACGTGTCGCTACCAAGGTGATTTGCACAAAGTCCCACATCGAAACTTTGTACAAATTCTCAGTTTCACTTCCCTATAAATAAGGAACAATGCCCAATTAAAAAGGGTAATTATTTTTTACTATTACTCTACCAAAATTACCATATATCATACATTCGCTGACTTAAGCATCTGAGAGCCTTTGGCAGGTACCACACCGGTGCCTAAAGCTTGACGATTGCTTCTTCTTTATTTTCTTCTACAGGATCCCTTTGTGTTGAAGATTCATAATCTTCTCGCCTTGTTGAAGATCCAACACTCCTACACCTAAGTTGACATACCGAAAAAGAGCATCAACAATTTGGCATTGTCTATGGGAAACGACTTCTACCAGTTTCGCTGGCTCCATCTCCTATTCGACCTTGTCGTCTCTTCTACCTTTCGCACTCTGCAATGTCGAGCGAAGCTAGTCTTGACACCCATTACCACACCCCACATGTGGAGTCATCTCGAAGGAAACCTTTGAGTGATGCACACCTCCAAGCTGAAGAGGAACGCTTTCGTGCTGATGTTGCCAAAATGATAGAGGGCTATGACCACCTTCGTACCAAGAATGCTAAATTGGAACACGACTGCCGAACCTTGAAGCGTAACTGGGAGAATACTCACCACCAATTCACCAAGCATGACCTTACCCTGATACTCAAAGTGCCTAGAACCTCAAAAGGAAGGATGGCTACTAACGCTCCTTCAATAGTGGGAAACGTAGCAGACACTCTAACCATCATCAATCCGCGGCAATAACCCCCCAAAGACAAACGATCGTGTCCTGCTCCCCTTTGAGCCTAAGCCCAAGTTCGAAGTGTTCACCACACTGAACACCACTTATGAGCATGTTCTGGTCAATGAGGCACCTATTATACCCAAACCCCCTTCCCAAAGACCTACCATCGAAGGTGGTCGTAGACCTCTATCATTTTGGTGACATCGGCACGAAGGCGCTCAACTTCAGCTTGGAGGTGTGTGTCAGTTGAAGGAGTGTTGGATCCTGCAGAAGAAACTAAAGAAGAATCAATCGTCAAGCTTCGGACACCTGTGTGGTACCTGCCGAAGGCTATCCGATGCTTAAGGAAGGGAAAGAAATGAAAACAAAAACTGTAAACACTTTAAAGTAATTTTAAAAAATAAGGGTTGTTTTGTAAAATTATTTTCATTTTTAGAAAATAGAAAATGAAAACTTACTAAACAAGTTTTCAATTTTCCATTTTCAACAAAAGTGAACCGAAAAAACAACTGGAAAAAAAAATGGTTATCAAACATGCTCTTCAATTTAGGAATTCTATCACGTAGGAACTATCATTCCTTGGTTTAGAAACTACTTCCTCTTTCACAATTTTGGTTAGCTGGGTCCAACCATTCGATTTCAAAACGGGATACCGGTGTATTACTTCTAAGGTTATCATTTAATTTCCCTATTATTTGTATATGTCGTTGAGTCAGACTGCATGAGTGAAATGGACGTGGTCAGCTTTTTGTATTTCGAGACCTCTTTAGGCGCATATAATGGGACTTTTGGGCCTCGTTCTAGCCTTTTGGGCTCTTGGTCATTTCTTTAAGTAACGAGGGCTAGTTATTCGACTCTTTTTGGCAAACCACGTTTATATTTGATATAACTATTTAAAAATTATCTTTACCCTCTTAACTATTTTTAAAAAGGATTTACCATTGCCTCTTAGTTCAACGGGATATATATATATATATATATATATATATAATATTTTTTTTTTTATGGGAAGAGGAAGATGTCTTAACCAATGTGGAGACGTGGAAAAGAGAATTTTATCTAACGTTGGTTGGATTGGGTGGAAGTTCGTCTGTGTACATCCGCATCCAAGTAATGCGAAGTGTAAAGCAAGCAAAGCAAAACAAAGCACTATGGGTCTCTTTTCTAAGCAAGCAATTTACCTATCCAGTCGGTGAATGCGCGTGGGATAGAAAAATTAGACACGGTGTCGCTGTCTAGTAGCGGAGTGGTCAGTGTCATCAACCAAATGAATTGTATTTAATTATTCAATAAAAAAGAAAAGAAAAATACGGAAAGGGAAACAAATCGCAAGCCACAAGATGAATTCAATACAACTGTGATCTGTCTGTGATTGAGAAAATAAAACAAGCACCGTCACCCATCAAATTATTGAGTTAATATAATGCAACGGAAAAAGTCCAAACTGAGTCCACATTTTCCTTTTCTTTTATAGGAATAGGAGGAGGCACATGAGATTACAAACAAGCTAACAGCATCGAAGCAACTACTTGTTTTGTGAATTGAGAGTTGCTTTTTGTCCCAGACTCAGATCTGGTTCTGGTTCTTGCTTTGGGTGTCGGTGGTGTTTTGACTTGTGAGACAAGTGACAACTCCTCTGTCGGTGTCGGCAGTGTTGAGCTGAAGCTATGAGCATGTACGGCAGGGACCCTTGGGGTGGCCCGCTGGAGATAAACACGGCGGACTCGGCCACGGACGACGACCGGAGCCGGAACCTGCAGGATCTGGACAGGGCGGCGCTGTCGTCGCGGCCGTTGGATGAAACGCAGCAGAGCTGGCTGCTGGGGCCCTCCGGGGAGCAGAAGAAGAAGAAGTATGTGGATCTGGGATGCATCATTGTCAGCCGTAAGATCTTTGTGTGGACAGTCGGGACGCTTCTGGTCTCCGCCTTTCTGGCGGGCTTCATCACCCTCATCGTCAAGACAGTGCCGCGTCACCACCGCGGCCGCCCTCCCCCCGACAACTACACACTGGCGCTCCACAAGTCTCTAATGTTCTTCAACGCCCAGCGATGTACGTTTTCTTTGTGCCTTTATTCTTTTTATTTATCTTTCTTGTTTCTAAATTCTACATTTGGGTTTGTTGTTTCTAAAATTCTAAATCTGGGTTTGTTGTTTCTAAATTCTAAATTTGGGTGTTAAAAGTGTTTGTCAGATTTATATATATATAATAATAATAATAATAATAATAATAATAATAATAATACTAAATCTGGAAAATTCTAAATTTGGGTTTGTTGTTTCTAAATTCTAAATCTGGATAATTGATTTGATTTGATTAATTGCATTCTTCTTGATATCTCGATCATCATTTTTTCATTTTTCATGAACTACTAATAATAATAATACTCTGATATGATATGATATCACAGCGGGAAAACTCCCAAAACATAACAATGTGTCGTGGAGGGGTAACTCATGTCTTAAGGATGGCAATGATGCATCCACCACTTTTAAAGATCTTGCGGGTGGTTTTTATGACGCCGGAGATGCCATCAAGTTCAACTTCCCTAAATCCTTTGCCATGACCATGCTCAGCTGGAGTGTAATCGAGTACAGTGCTAAATATGAAGCTGCTGGGGAACTCAACCATGTGAAGGAAATCATTAAATGGGGTTCTGATTACTTTCTCAAGACGTTCAACCATTCTGCTGATTCCATTGACAAGCTTGTTGCTCAGGTTTCTAATGCATCCACTAGTCTCGACTCTACTGCCATTTTGTGTTTTCCTTCTCATTGTCCATTGCTAATCTACTACTTTTACAGGTTGGGGTTGGATCTACTGCTGGAGGAAGTACTACTCCTAATGATCATTATTGCTGGATGCGCCCTGAGGACATTGATTACCCCCGTCCTGTGACTGAATGCCACAGTTGCTCTGATCTAGCCGCCGAAATGGCTGCTGCTCTCGCTGCTGCATCCATAGTTTTTAAAGACAACAAGGCCTATTCACAGAAACTTGTCCATGGTGCGAAAACACTGTTCAAGTTTTCTAGGGATCAGCGAGGCAGATATAGTGCTGGTGGTAGTTCAGATGCTTCACTCTTCTATAATTCCACCAGTTATTGGGATGAATTCGTATGGGGTGGAGCTTGGATGTATTATGCTACTGGAAATTCTTCTTATCTTCAGCTTGCAACAACTCCGGGTCTTGCCAAACATGCTGGTGCCTTTTGGGGCGGCCCTGATTATGGAGTTTTTAGCTGGGACAACAAGCTTGCTGGAGCTCAGGTATGCTAATAGGAGTTTGTAGTGTTCGTGCTTTGATATGAGACCTGAAAGATTATATAAGTAATATGTATTACTATCTTTAATTAGTTCTATGTTCATTAATCGGGTGTAATCCTTTGTAACTTCCAAGTGTCAGCCACCCTTCTATATCAAATGTTAGATCACAGTTGGGTTATGAACTGTACAATTTTAGTTTATATTTTTCATTGCCAACACAATCTTAAATTCTTTTGACTAGGTGCTTCTGAGCCGTTTGAGGTTATTCTTGAGTCCTGGGTATCCGTATGAAGAAATTTTGAGGACATTTCACAACCAGACTAGCATAGTAATGTGCTCGTACCTGCCAATTTTCACGACCTTTAACAGAACCAAAGGTACGATGTTTCCTACTCCATAATGTTTGGGTTCTGTGATTAATTGACCTCACGAGGTTCCACAAGTGGATTTATGCATGTATGGGATCTAACATCTTAGTGACCTGCCACAGGAGGCTTGATCCAGTTGAATCATGGAAGGCCACAGCCTCTTCAATATGTAGTCAATGCAGCCTTCTTAGCTACATTGTATAGCGATTATCTTGAAGCTGCCGATACACCTGGGTGGTATTGTGGACCCAACTTCTACTCTACTGATGTCTTGCGTGAATTTGCTAAAACTCAGGTATGTATACTTTTTTTTAATTTGCTTTATATCCTTTAAGAAGAAAATAATATTAGGGCTGCTTACACCTCACACATATAAAGAAACTCATGTTGAGACATGATGGCCAATAACTTGTTTTTCCCACTGCTTTGGCAGATTGATTACATCCTTGGCAAAAATCCCCAAAAAATGAGTTATGTCGTGGGCTTTGGTAATCGTTACCCCAAACATGTCCACCACAGAGGAGCATCCATTCCTAAGAACAAGATCAAATACAATTGTAAAGGGGGATGGAAATGGAGGGACACTTCAAAGGCAAACCCAAATACGCTTGATGGTGCCATGGTTGCCGGGCCCGACAAACATGATGGTTTCCGTGATGTTCGTTCTAATTACAACTACACAGAGCCGACCCTTGCTGGAAATGCAGGTTTAGTAGCAGCGCTTGTTGCTTTGTCGGGAGAAAAAAATATTGGGATTGACAAGAATACCATTTTCTCTGCGGTTCCTCCAATGTTTCCAACTCCACCACCACCTCCGGCACCTTGGAAACCATGAGATGCTGAAGTGGTCCCGGTTGTTTTAAGTATGTTGTGTGACTTACGGCTAGATGATTTTGCTGCAGTGTTAGACTTTGGAGCTTATATCTACTTGACATAAAAACAGTAACTCAGTCACATGAAGATCAAGAGATGGGCGCAAGGAAGTAAGGATGAAAGCACTAGACGGACGTTGAGCGTTTATTGGGCTGGGGGCAAATCGTCAACTCAGACTAGCACGAGGAATTGATAAATGTCTATTTGATTGGATTTTGTGATATATACAGTATATATGTATCGAATGAATCATGTATTCTTTGAAACATTGAAAGTGAACAGTTTGAATGTGTTGACAATAAATTTAAATTTAGAAGTCAGTTTTCCATGCTGCGTCAAAGGTGTCTTCTATTTTTCCCTTCTATCTCTCTTTAATGAGCTGCAATTAGTTCTTCTCACATGTCTACCTGTAATTCGGTATTTGCATGCATGAGCTCTGCTACTTAGGACAAAGAGGAGCTCTGCTACTTAGGACAAAGAAGCCTCTTAACAAGACTGCGAAAAGAACGAACCATTAGAGAAGCCAGGCTAGAAGCCTCTTAAAAGACCGGCAACGGCACTTGCTCTTCGCACTTTCACAGTTGAGGGAGGTAATTCAGAAGCCACAGCTGTTATGAGTTGCCCTCCAACTCTAGGGCAGCAAGTGACATTTTTGGTATTATGGCGAGTAATGTGCCACATGAATCAGGTTCTTTTATTTTTTTTCCTTTTCTTTTCTGGTACCTACAGCTACAGAGTTTCGGTTAACAGAAATCCAAGTTGAATAAAGGCTTTCATGGCTCTTTCTTTCTACATGTTGGCTTCCTAGACCTAGTAGCCTATCACCAACTTATGGAATGAACTAGAACTTTCCACTTTTACTCAGATAAATTCTGTACGTTACTTAAAATGCACGGCCACCTTGAATACTTTGGTTTTCCCCTGCTTCTTTGCTTTATTCTCCTCTTTCTTTTTTATTTCGAAAACTGCTTTATTCTCTTCTTTTTCCTTTGCTTTGGAATAGGGCATTCTTTGTCCCCCAAAATCAAAATTTCTCTACTTATTCAAAGTCCACAATCAATTAAGGCAACACTAGTTTGCGTCCCAACTTCAAATGCTCATAGCAATCTTTTTGTCTGTCGATTGATCATATTGCTCCTTTTTTGGTGTGAAGAGGATATGGCAGAAGAACTTAACAGCTCTTTAGAGTATACATCAACATGGGTTGTTGCAGTTGTTTGCTTTGTCATTGTTCTACTATCTCTTTGTGCGGAGCGTGCTCTTCATAAACTCGGAAAGGTATCCAAATTGTGCCCTTTCTCATATCATGGTTACAATCATTACAAGAGTTGCCTCTCTAATCTTTTAGTTTTTTTTTTCTCTCCCCCACTCTGGAAAATGCTACCCTTATGCCATAATTTTTTCTCCTTAATTCTTCTTCAAAGTCGGGAATATGGTGGCACCAAATGCTGCCTATGTAAAGAGCTTGGATTTTTATAAGTGTTGGCAACTTGGAGCAGGGTAAAGCACATAAGTAATGGGTCATGGGGATATGCCATGCAAATCAGATAAAACTTCAGTGTTCCGTATGGTACTGGTGGATGAAGTTTGTCTTTCGTTGTTGGCCATCATTGGTACTCGGAGAAAACCAACTCCAGTAGTCAGTTGCACAATAATAAGTAATTAATAAAATATAGTAGTTAAGTAGAAGCTAGTTCTTGATCTTCTTCCGTAATCACCGTACTGCTCCTCATTCAATCTATAGAATTCTTAGCAAGTGGTAATGCACATATGTGAATAAGCAGGAATGTGTTGGCAGGTAATAAATTCCAAAGGAGAAAAACTAATCTCGAAATTTCAATTGTGTTAGAAAATTTTAGGACATAAGTTTTGGGAGCTTATCTAAACATGGAAAAGGTGCGCATGCACAGTTTAGCTTTGTTTATCCAAAATTCTTTAAAAGTGAGACTTTTTTCTGCTTTCAAATATCATTGATGGGCAACCAGTCACATAGCATTCTTAGCTCTCTTTATAATAAAAAATTGAACTCATAGAACATTCTGTAAGGGGTTGTTTGGGCACAGTACTAGACTTTCAAGTAAGTTTCTGTTTGGTTTCATGTTTTGTTGTGTTGGAAATTCAGTACTTGAAGCATGAGAAACAAGACGCCCTATTTGAAGCACTACAGAAACTAAAAGAAGGTAAACTATCTTTCTCTATGCTGTTTATCTTTTAAGGCGTCATGTATCTTCTTCATTGTATGTCATTGCCATCTACATAATCCATCAAGAACATGTTAGTCATAAGATATAAGCTGCAGCCTGCATTGCCATCTCATCTCATTTCATCTTGTATGTTGCCTAATTAAATCAGTACAGCCTAATTTGTTGTAGTTTATTAAGCCTAATCATTGTGTTTCCTATGTCTGAAACAGAATTGATGCTTTTAGGGTTCATTTCCCTTCTACTAACTGTATTTCAAGGTTCCATAAGCCACATATGCATCCCCTCTTATCTCGCATCTCACATGCTTCCATGCAAGCGGGAAACTTCTGAGGGAAACAACCATGAACATTACTCTCTTAATCCATCTCTAAACAATCGGCGGCAGCTTTTGTCTGCAGAAACAAATTCAGATCATTGTCTGAAGAAGGTACTGTATTGTTAGTACCTTATTCAATTTACCATGACTTACAATGTTTGTAAAATAGATGTAGTGCTTGTGTGTACATTACAAATGATGGAACATGTGAACTATGCCTTCTGTCTTCATCCGTCTGACCCCATATTTTTGACAAAACAAGTTACAGGAGAATGCATCTCAGACTGCATTCCTTAAACTGCAAAAATATCTGATCTATTGGCTTTGCCACATAAACGGGCCATTAAGGAAATTAGATAAAAACAGGTTACATTTTGTACAGGCATGTATCTGAGTTTTGGCGTTGTCATCATTAGAAGATTCCATTGGCACAGGTACAGGCACATATATATGCAAGGTGCCATTGCTATCATAGGGTAATTTAATCCTATGGTTCCATTTAAGAAAGCATGAACCTTCCAATGATGACAAGGTGACAATTATCATCACAAACATTAACAATAATGCTTGTCCTTTTTCCTTTTTTCTTAGGGGAAGGTTCCGTTGTTATCATTGGAAGCACTACATCATCTACACATCTTCATCTTTGTATTGGCAGTTGTTCATGTGATCTTTTGTGTCACAACTATGGTTCTTGGAGGGGCAAGAGTAATGCATCTTCCATAAATTTTACTATTTGGATGATTGTCTGAAGTTGCAGTGGATATAATTTAAATCTCTACATTGTAACATATACGGTTTACCATATGTAGATACGCCAATGGAAGCACTGGGAGGATTCTGTCAGGAAAGGGTAA
The DNA here is from genome assembly GCF_029339155.1 of Prunus mume. Taxonomy (NCBI): domain Eukaryota; kingdom Viridiplantae; phylum Streptophyta; class Magnoliopsida; order Rosales; family Rosaceae; genus Prunus; species Prunus mume. Next base: position 166,892 of record NC_142699.1, on the reverse strand, counting down.
TGTCAACTTAAATTTCCCAAGTCTGTTTTAGCTAATCGAAGTGCTTTCATTCATTAAATTGGATATTTGAATTTACTATTCAGTGCAGATCCAACTAGTCGTAAAAGAGTTCGTGCACATCATCATGAGTTCTTGAAAACACGCGGAGTTGGATATTGGAGAAAAGCGGCTGTAATAGGTTGGGTGGTGAGTTTGCTCTAGTTTTGTGTTTGCAAATTGTTATGGAACTGTATATAGTTCTTAACATTCCTTCAGGCTTTATATTATTTAGATTCATATTTAAGGTTGATGAATTACTCCAAGAGCCAAACCACGAAATATCTTTTGCTCATTTCCTGAGGACGATTTATTTTCTTGATCTCAATTGTATTCTGTTTAATTCATTCCTTCCCTCCTGACTCGCAATAAATTTACTATTAAAAAAAAAAAACAAATTCCAAATGCAAATTGTAATGACAATCCTCGCAATTAGAAGATCAGAATTATTATAATATCTTGATGAAAGTACCTGAATATTCTAAGCGTATAATGAATTAAATAAAATATAAAGACTGTACCATGATATGTTCTATCTTGTTTATGCCTGTGCTGATTAGTTTTGGATTGTTTATTACTGTGTGTTCTGGTAGACGTCATTCTTCAAACAATTTTACGGCTCTGTCACTAAGTCGGACTACATTGCACTGCGACAAGGGTTCATCAAGGTCAATATCCCCTTATTGTTTCTATGTGGTTCACAAGTTTCTGTACAATTTCTGCGTTTTTCTTTATCAAGGTTAAAGGTTTTCCCCCAAGGGCATGTTGTTAGTTACTGAAAATGCACGGGACTTACTCTCAGTTTCGTTTCAGGAGCACTGCCCTGGGAATCCTGATTTTGATTTTCACACATACATGATGCGGACACTTGAAATTGACTTCAGAAAAATTGTTGGGATAAGGTAAATTAGAAAACCTTTTGAGTTTTACTTCTTATTGTTAAGCTTTAAGCTAGCTGTGTGTTAAGATTCTCGTTTGGTCGGAACTGTGTATTAAGAATCATTATATTGAATTTTATGATTGTCAACTAATAAATATTCGACTCGACCCTATGTAGCTGGTACCTATGGCTGTTTGTTGTGCTGTTTTTGTTGCTGAATGTGGAAGGTAATCTTCTCAATCTCAATGTGAGCTCTTATATATATGTGTACTCTCTCACTCAAATCATAATAAAGAGAAAAATTAAACTTATGAATTTTCCAATCATAATGTGCAGGATGGCATACGTACTTTTGGTTAGCGTTTTTGCCGCTGATTGTGAGTGCCTTAAGGTCCATTAATTTCAAGTGGAAGTTAATAATTAACTGACTGACTATGGGAGGAAATGAAATCATCTAATAATGTTTGTGTTGGGTGCATGGGCTGACAGCTTCTGCTTCTTGTGGGCTCAAAGCTGGAGCACATAATTACCACTTTGGCTCAGGAGGTGACAGAAGGGACAACACAGGTTGATCAAGAAGCAAGAGTGAAGCCTTCAGATGAACACTTTTGGTTTAACAACCCTCGCATTGTCCTGATTTTGATCCACTTCATATTGTTTCAGAATTCATTTGAGATTGCTTTCTTCTTCTGGATTTGGGTACGGTAACTAGATATCTTACAATTCTTCGGTAGGTTGTGCATTAATTTCTGCATTGATGTGATGATCAGCTTCACTGCTTTGCAGAGCACGTATGGAATTCATTCATGCATTATGGAGAAGTTGGGTTACATCATACCAAGACTTATTATGGGGTAATTCTATAACCAAAGAATTGGAGAACACAAAAAGCTGAATATGAAATGAACTACTGCTTTGCTTTGCTTGCTTATGTTATGCCTTTGTTCCATCATTCTCTGCAGTGTGATTGTTCAAGTGCTTTGCAGTTACAGCACCCTACCGTTGTATGTTATCGTCACCCAGGTTAGACACCTCTCTCTCTCTCTCTCTGCTTGTTTTTCCTTGTGTCTTTGTCATTTCACTTGTACAAATTCTCATTTTTATCTTTACTCATGGTATGATGATGATGAAGATGGGTACCATGTTCAAGGAAGGAATGTTTAATAAAATGGTACAAAAATGGATTGGTATGTGGGCTGGAGATATAAGGAGTCAACATGAGAAAATAGACGGCGATGGATCTGTCTCAGAGAGGACAGAGATGCGCAAAATGGTGAACATAGAATTATCTCAAATTGTTGATATTACACAACAAGAAACAGTTGCCACCCAAGAAACGGTCCCTCATTTCCAACCGCCATTTTCATCGTCTCAAGCTCAACTTTCCTCGTGATTATCTATTTTATTCATTTAATTTCATGTAATGTAATGTAAGCCTATACTTAAATTAATTATGTGCCCAGCCCAAATAACATATTTCATTGTCATTCAATTGTCTGCGCTCATTCGTCCGAAATAAACCATGAAACTAAGCTTGCTTTGCTTACATCAAAATACTGCATCCTCCCCCACCTTATTACTACTATGCGTTCTTAATCTCTCTCTTGCAATAGTACATTTCACAATTATGAGATGCAAGAAGTGGCACTCTACCACACAAGAAAACTTTGTTACAACGAAGATAATACTATTTTACTATCCCTGCCAATAATGCTATGCCACATGGAAGTGTTATCACACGTATCATAGCGTTATTGGCCGGTATGGAAAATAGTGCTATCTCCATTTCATGGAAGTCTTTCTCCTACCACACACATTTCACAATTATTTTGCCATATAATATAATATATGTCAGCTCCTAGTGGTCTCCCAGGCGTTGGATAATTTTAAACGAAATCCAATGGTGAATTTGCCGTGTGCATCAAAAATGACATCCCTGATCCAATTGATTTTAAGTGAAGCAACACACACCAGAAGTCATAAAGATGCTTTCACATTACGATATTTACAGGAAATCAATCGAAATATCCAAATCTCTAGTTCTGCAGCTAGTCGAGAAGGCTCGCGGCAGATCAGAAAAATAAAAAATAAAAAATTAGCTGAGAAGTCCCCTCCATCAGAGTATCTTCTTATGGCATTTGCAGCAAAGAAACCAGGTAGATAAAAATATGTAACATCCACGCGACCACAAAGTATGCGCACTGTAGTTCAAAATTTTCTACATTTTATACACAATAGTATCAATTTTTTTTTTCTTTTCTATATTTGCCTATTTGACATAGTTACAAAACCTAACCCCCCCTTCTTCCCCTAAAGGGGTAAGACATAAAACATCGCTAACAAATCCACTTATCTGCCATCAAATTCCCCTGGGTGACCAGGCTACCATGTTCCTATATGCTTAGGTTTTTCAACAGGAAGCTTTCTCCATCTCTAAACTGCCATGGCCCGAGGCAGATGCTTCCACTCCACTAGTTTCTTCTTCTCTTTTAAGCTTGTTTAAAGCATTTTTTGCATAAACAGTAAAAGCAACCGTGGTTATAATTGCAACAATTAAGGATATAATGTTGTATACGATCTCAACTGTAGTCAAGTGATAGTTCCCATACTTAACATCTGCAAATGTCCTTATTAAGCGACCACTGCACAAGAAAATAGCAGAAATGGTTGAAAAAATAGTTTATATTTTATTTCTAAAGATCAACATTTGACTGGCAATAGCCAAGCATGGTTAGCTGAAACATCTCATGGGTATGCCTTGTGTGCAAATGTATGGATATCAGAACGAACTTTACTTTGACAAGATTTACCACTAATACTTAACAGGAATCAGAAAACATAAAGCATTAAGTTTTTCTTCAGTAATAAATTCCCTTGGAATTTGATGGTTCAAAAGTCATCATAGACAGAGGATAGAGAACCGACCTGTAGATGTAAATGAAAGCTTCTGGCACCATTCCAGCAACTGATCCGCATAAGTAGGGCCAAAATGTCATACTGGTAACCACGATTGCATAGTTGAAGATTGTGTACGGAAAGGGTGAAACCCTAAAGAGAGCAACCACTCGAAATTGATGGAACCAACTACCTTCCCCAGCAAGTCTAATCATTGCAGCATTCCGGGGCCATCTCTTTAACCATTGCTGCCCACATAACCAATGACATATCACAGGCATATAAATGTAGTATTATTTTAAAACATAAAACAAAAATGAAAAAGAAAAACTCTCTTCAACAAGTCATCATCAGTTAGAAAAAAATGAAAACCTTACATGGATGCGGTCACGGAAAAACAGACCAATCAAATATGGCAGGACCATCCCAATAGTTGTTCCAACCATGATTATAACAAACCCGAAGCCATAACCAAAAATCATTCCAGCCAACCACATGGAAGGGCCAGAAGGTATTAAGACCACAGGGAACAAAGCGAGAGAAGCAACAAGAACAAGGGCAAGAACAGGACGGCCAAAGGCAGTGGCTTCCCACTGCAATATTGGCAAGAGAACCTGCCATATATTAAAAAGCTTCAGGTATTAAGAAAAAATATAAGCTTTTGAATCCGCTGAACAACCAAACAAAGTATATAATTACAAACAGGACAATGGTGAGTTGACTATAACATGTTATATAAGATCCAAGGAAAGAAGAGTTAATAGGAAATACCTTTTCAAAAAGAAATGGCATCCCCCATTTTAAGAAAATGAGAAGAAATATAATGATAACAAGGCACCCAGCTAAGGCTCTAATCCACCACAAAAAAGATTTAACTCTTGTTTCTGATTGTGGCTGCAAGATATCAGCTTCTGCCGTCCTTGTTTCGTTGGATATAACCAGCCGAACGTATTCACTGTCTTCCCTCACACGATACACTGAGGTTGAATGCTTCCCTAACTCTTCAGAAGTGTTTGTCATCATTAATGAGACCCCAGAGGCAGTAGAAAGCGCTATTAAATTCAACTGAAAATTATTAAAGTGTCAAGTAAGATAAGATACACATATGAAACCCTTCCCATATGAGAAAAGTTATATGAAAATGATCAGAAATTTAGAGGGGGAGAAAAGGTGAGATATTCAGCATCGAAATTTAAATGAGAATCCTGAACCATTCATGCCAAGGGCAAGTACTACCTATATCACACACTAAATCATATGATATTCTATGAGAATTCCACTAGTGACAGATGTAAGAAGGAAATCGGTACTTACTATATCTAGATTTTATCTATTACAATTATAGTTTAGGAGTTTGATGATTAGGGGTTTAATTATCTTGTCATTGCAGTATTTATTCCCTTACAGCCTTTTGTCATGTGATTGCTTAAATGATAGGCAGTTCTATAATGGAGATTTAGAGTTCTTGGTGTATGATAAGAACAAAGGCTTGAGTTTGAACTGCTTTGCCTCTCTCCTTCTCCTCTATCTATTTTAGTTTTTCTTCCCTAGACCCTTCTTTTTCCTATTTTATTTTGGAATTATAGCAAACTTCAATGTCAATGATCACTGTTGTCCTTGGAGCACGACCATGTGCAACAATCACCATGTGTGAAGCCCCGATGACAAATCTACAGGGTCTCATGTGTAGCCCCATGCACCATAACCCAGCCAATACCTCTTTCATTGGCCATCTCTGACTGTTGTTCCATTGAACTCAAAACAATGTGCACATGGCACCAGATTCAGTCTCACCACTGGTTGTCGTATCTGCTCCTCTGTGTCTTGTTTCGATAAACCAAACATATCAATTGGCTACACATCCCCGATATTCTTTTGGTCAAATGCCACCAAGTTCACATGTGATAAATCCAATCTGAATCTTCTGGAGTTACAAGAGTGACAGTAATCACTCAACATTAACTGAAATTTCCTAACTCACAGTACCAAGAATTTCTTGAGAACTGATGAAATTACCTTATTCTGCCTGATACAAACATGATCCAACCTTGTTATGCTCAAATCAAACACAACACCCAGTTTAATCTCAAACCAGCTTTTACAAACAAGAAGGAAAAATATAGTTTTGTTGCAGCCATCTTCAGAATTGAGTTTTTAGCAACTACAGAACAACTTTGGGCTTTTGTTCACCCTTCTTAAAGCCATCAATGCCTAGTTTACCTAGTCTGGAGGATGCAGATCCCATGCAAGAAAGACAGTCGCTTTTATTCCCAGATCTTGATTAGCATCAAACCACTCTTGTCATGGAGAGGATCTAATGTTGACAATTATATTCTTGTCATTGAGACTCTCACCCATTGATTTCATAATTCCTTATCAATTTAACCGTGCAGCTCAAACTAAAGAATTGTTGATCTTGTAGCTTCCAAAATCAAAACAAAAACCATTAATGTTACAAAACCTGAACACAAGTTTCATACAATCTGGGAAGAATAACGGCGTAGGTGCAACCATGAAAGTGAAGAAATTAAGTACATCATGTTTGTATCGTTAGAATTAGAATTTAGGACTTACTTAAAATTTAGACTCTTTGAAAAATTTAATTATTATGTTTTTGCAGTATATATTAGTTTTTAGGTATTTGATTACTTTGAGATTGTGTACAATACAAATAGACCTTATTGTAATGGATTTTAGAGGTTTTGGCATTTTGACTTAAAATGCAGAGCACTTCTCTTTCTTTTTCTTTGTCTATCCTAACTTCTTATTCTTATATCTATTTCTCTCTCTTCTTCTCCAGATTCATAGACGAAATGCTCAGATAATTTGCAATAACATCATTAAATACATAATCAAGGGCAACTGGGTAAAGCAGAATAAGGAATGTTACTACTTTGGTGACTGTCCAATGACACCTTTGACAGCCTAAAAAAAAAATCAAGATGCTTTGCACCTTTGACCATAAAGTGTCAACTTTAAACCCCTCGCTTCTCTTGAAAACATTTTGTCTCTCCCCTCAACTTACCAGTCAAAGAAAATAGTTTCTGTTCTGATTTTGATTAGCATTTTCAAAATCAGTAAACACAGAATAGTTGCAACAAAAGGGGCAAAAGAAAAGGGGATGATGTTAATCATTTTCATGAAGTGAGGAAGAGAATAAGCCACTTACAGGAAACTGCCAGAGGCGCTACTCTTCTACCTTATATCTCTATGTGCTAAGTGCTAAGTTGAACGGCACAGCAAACAGCAGCTTCATCGCATTTGGATAAATAATTGATATAGTACGCTGTGAATACATGTTTGAAAAATTAGAGTTTGCATTTGCTGAAGTAAGAATCCCTGAAGTATATATTTTCATTACCCGACCTCAAGAAAGTGGAATTTAAGAGCAAGTAGCAGAAATCAACGACTGCCCAAGATCATAGATAGATAGATAGATAGAAAACATTGATGCTTGTCCTGAAGACAACTAGGGTTTCGTATCACAGCATGGGAAGCACGAATTACTGAAATTAACAAGCGGAAAAGAAAAGAAAATAATCAATCTACGGACTTTACCTACGGCTGTTTCTAGTGGAGCCGAGCTGAGGAGTTTGATTGAGTTGGACCACCGCAGCCGGAAAAGCTGTCTGCTAGCAGTCGGCGGGATTGCTAGTTGTTGCTTTGTTCCGAAATTATCCTTTTCAACCACCCCACGCCAGGAGAAAGTGCAAGGTCTCAGAAACCAAATAGAAAAGAGTAAATAATATCTTCGTGTTCAGTAATATCTCTTCGTTTTCTTTCAATTTACTTCTTTATAAAACTTATTATGCGTACGTGGACCGTGGACCGAGCAATGGCATAGTCCGCCAACCCAACATGACTTTTTGTAAATTGGTCAACACTATACCTCAAAATTTTTTCTTTCTTTCCAAGAGTCACTCTACCTCAAATAAATTACAAAGAGTGTTATTAAACGAACTTTAAAATTAATTGAGTACATTTTAATATTTTAATTAAAAAGTTAAATACTTTTTTAATCACTCGTTTTACATAAAAATTCAATTTGGTCACTAAGTACAAAATTTAGCTAAATTGGTCACCGTGTTTTCCAAAATTTACAATTTATAGACATTTTGTTATCTTTAGTTCAGTGCAATTTTTCATTTTTTTTAGGAAGCACTTCAATCTTCTTCCTTTAACTCAACAAGTTAGGTATATTATGTTATTAGGGTTTAGTGTGAGGGTGGAAGAGACGATGTTATGAATGAGGTGTTGCTATGTCCGGTGGAGGAGATGACGAGGGTGATTCACAATTCAATATATCTTTTTTTGTCATTTTATATTAGAGTAAATTAGTAATTCAATAAATGGTTTGGTAGTAGGGTGTACTCGTTTAATTTTTGGGTTCGTTTAGCAGCACTCATTAAAAAATGCAAAGGAACTTATAACTCAAGAATCCTTGCATCCGAGGTCCTTTATTGGAATTTCACTCCCACAATATCACTTGTATAAAAAAAAATAAAAGAAAAGAGGTCCCCTCCCAATAGGGGTAGGCATCAATCTGGCTGAACCAAACCGTAATTACCGGTTTGGTTTGGGTTTGACCAAGAAAAATTCAAATGGTTTAAAAACCGAATCGGATCGTATATGGTTTGGTTTGGTTTTAAAATTTTGTAAACTGGCCTAAACCAAATCGGACCGTTTATGTGTATATTTATTTATTTATATTATATTTTACATGTGTAATTAGGGGTGACAATTTCTGATACGACTCGTTACACAACGCGAAACCTGCATGAAAAAAACACGACCAGAACTCGCACGATTAATAATTGGGTAATTTTCAGGTCAACCCATTGTGACATGTTTATTAAACGAGTGGGTTTCGAGTCAACCCACCAACTCGCTAAAATACATGTTTAACCCGTTTATTAAACGGGTCATGTCAGTCCGTGTAATACCTTCCAACCCGCTAAAAAATGTAAGAAAATGGAGACTTAAACACACAAGGGGTTGGCCCGTTATACAACTTGAAACATGCACAGAAAAAACACGACTTGAACCTGCACGATTAATTATTGGGTAATTTAATAGTCAACCCATTATGACCCGTTTATTAAACGAGTGGGTTTTGGGTCAACCTGCCAACTCACTAAAATACCTGTTTAGAAATTGCATTTGTCAAAATATCTGCGAATTGATCCTCAGACTTTTCGAAAGGAAACTTAATCACTTTAGCTTTGAGCTTCTGTTTGATATAGTGTCAATCTACCTCAACATGTTTGGTACGATCATGTTGAACTGGATTATGTGTAATAACTATTGCAGTCTTATTGTCACAAAAGAGATTCATTACAGATGTAGGTCTATACCCAAATTTAGCAAGCAACCTCTTTAACCAAATGAATTCGCAAATTCCTTTAGTCATACCTCTGAACTTGGCTTCTGCACTGGATAAGGCGATCACCTTCTATTTCTTGCTTTTCCATGTAACCAAATTATCTCATATGAATGTGAAGTAACCGGATGTGGATTTCCTATCTGCTATACTTCCTGCCCAATCTGCATTTGTGTAACCATCAACATTCATATGACTATGTTTTGAGAACATAAGTCCTTTTTCAGGTGCAGACTTTAAATATCTAAGTATCTGAATAACAACATTCATGTGGTCTTCACTCCGAGAATGCATAAATTGGCTGACTACGCTCACCGCATAATCAATGTCTGGCCTAGTATGAGACAAGTAAATCAATCTTCCCACTAACCTTTGGTATCTTTCTTTGTTAGTTAGAACTTGATCCGGGTATTCTCCAAGATGATGATTTTAAACAATATGAGTGTATACAGGTTTGCAATCTAGCATTCTTGTTTCTGTCAATAAGTCCAAGACATATTTCCTTTGAGAAAGAAATATACCTTGTTGTGATCATGCCACCTCAATCCCCAAGAAATATTTGAGTCCACCTATATTCTTTATCTCAAATTCAGTAGCCAAATAGTCTTGTAGTTGAGATATTTCATGTTTATCATTCCTCGTAATAATCATGTCATCAACATAGATTACTAAAGTTGTTACCTTCCTTTTTTGATGTTTCAAGAACAAAGTATGATCTGATATGCTCTGTCTGAAACCATTGTTCTTCATTGCCATGGTGAAAAGCCTAAACCATGCACGTGGTGACTGTTTCAATCTATACAACGCCTTTCGTAATTTACATACTGTTCCAATCTTAGTAGTATTATATCTAGGAGGAATGTCTATATACACCTCCCTCGTGAGTTCTCCATGTAGGAAGGCATTCTTTACATCAAACTGGTGTAGTGACCAGTCCAAATTAGTTGCGAGGGACAATAAGACTCTGACTGTGTTCAATTTTACAACGGGTGCAAAGGTTTCTTCATAATCTACACCATAAGTCTGTGTGTACCTTTTCGCCACAAGTTTTGTCATGTATCGCTTGATAAATCCATTATCGTTGTGTTTTATGGTAAACACCTATCTACATCGGACAATATTTTTTTTCCCATGGTAAGTTTCCAGTGTCCAAGTTTGATTCTTCTTAATAGCTTTCATCTGTTTCTTTATAGCTTGAACCCACTTAAGATCTTTAAATGCTTCAGCAACCTTGGTTGGAATTGAATAGCAGACAACTGATGCACAAAGGCCTTGAGTGGTTCAGACAGCTTTTCAGTAGTTACATGATTTGCAATTGGATACTTTGATGTCTTGCCAATGTCAAGTGAATAACGATTTGGTGTCTTTCCACGATTCTGCCTAAAAGGTAATTGGTATCAAATAGATTTATCCTTTAAATTCACAAGTGCAGTAGGAGTAGTTACCTTAAGGATATTCTCAGGAGATTGGTCTATTGGTACTGTTGAGTTAGAATGGGGGTCTTCATCTTGTTGTTCTGTATTGTTTGTAGGTGTGGGACTCGGATCAGAAACATCTTTGCAGAGATCAGGTGGGTTAGGCGATTGATCACTATGAATGAGCAATTGATTGCTTTCCGGTAGAGAGTAATCTTGTGCTCCAAACTCGGGACTATCGATCATTTTTGTATAGAGGAAAATTTCTTCGTTTTCCAAGTTGCTCCAATTCTGCTCTTCACTTTGTATATCTCCATGAAGCGTAGAATTGGAGGATGGGTTATGGAAGAACAACTCAGATTATAGAAATGTCACATCCAAAGTAACATAGGTACGTCGGGTAGGAGGGTGATAACAGCGGTAGCCTTTATGATGAGTAGCATAACTCACAAAAACACAATGAGCGTGCATATGGATCAAGTTTGCTAGGTTGATTTTTGTGGAGATGAACGAAAGCCACACATATAAAGATTCGGGGTGTAAATACCAAAACAGAAGGCAGGGGCCCATGTTGTGCAAGCACTTGTAAGGAAGTTTTAAATGTCAATACAATAGAAGGCATGCGGTTGATCAGGTGAACTGCGGTGACAATAGCATCATTCTAGTAATGGAGAGGAACATGAGCGCCAATCAGAAGTGCTTGGGCGGTTTTAAGAAGATGTCGATTCTTTCATTCAGCAATATCATTTTGTTGTGGTGTCTGAGGACAAGTCGTCTCATGGAAAATTTCATGTTGTTGGAAGTAAGCCTGAAAGTCATGATTGAAAAATTCTCCATCATTGTTTGAGCTAAGAATTTGTATTTGAGCATTGAACTGAGTTTTCATTTGTTTGTGGAAGAACTGAAAACGGAAAAACACTTCGTTTTTATTCTTCAGCAAATAAAGTCATGTCATCGAACGCTAGAAGGAGCAGTGATAGGTGAAGGTCCTCAAACATCAGAGTGAATTAACGTAAACGGAGTAGTACACTTGTTCGTACTCAATGAATAGGGCACACTAGGGGTAGGCATTCAAACTGACAAATCGAAAATTCGAGCCAAACCGCACCGAAAAAACCAAAAAAAATTAAGTTGACTAAAAAGTCAACAACCGGTCAAAAAATCGAACCGGACCGATTCCAATTTCGGTTCCATACCTCTAAATATTAATTTAAATATTAATGTGTACTTAGATCATACGGTATACTCAGTTAATTTTAAAATTCGTTTAACAACACCAAAAAAGCCCTAAAACTTGTCACAAATAAATAAATAAATGAAACTTCGTCCCGTGATAAATCTACTTATACAAGATAACTCGTCTGTTCCCACAGGTCACTTGGAGGAAGGACGCTATTGGGAACAACTCCTGTACCCTTTACTCTGTAGGAGATATTTTTGAAAATAGGGCATCTTTCCTCAAAACAGGTCTAGATGGAGCAGAGCCAAAATATAACAGGCAACAAATTTTCCAAGTTGCCGATGCCAAATCTGTGGGGTCGTTGATAAGGTGATTGGGTGCTCTAACATGCACCAAAAGATCCAGATGCTAAGCAGCCTCGAGCTCATGGAGATATGATAGGGAAAAGGCACATCAAAGACGGCAACAAATTACACCGTGCTTCTCTAGGCATGCTGTATTAACCAAATTCTATTTTACTTCCACAAACATTGCATTCAGTAAACAAAGGTATATGAGATTTTGTGCTAAGAACAAATTACTATGTAATGAGGAGAAAAGAAAAGAAAGAAAAAAAAAAATTGTGCTCCATCAGAGTTGTTTCTTTAATCCTCTTCATTGTCAGAACTTGCATATGCTAATCCTAACAAACTTTTGGCTGTAGTTTTCCCTTCACACTCGCCCTTTATTCTGTGTGACGACGACACATGCACTTTGTCCTTCACTTGGTCATTTTCAGACTCAAGATTTGTCGAAGCACTAACAATCAAATTTTGGTGGGACTGATTACCATCGGATCTGCTTGAAACTTTATGCCGCTTGGGTTTAATTTCGATGACCTTTTTCAGTAGATCTTGCTGTCTGCATTTCAAAAACCAAAAATACACACATGAGAAGAAGTAGGGAACTTGAACATGTCAATCAGAAAAATCACTGGCTATAGCATGTCAGTTCTATTATTTGGTTTGAAGATAGTCATACCTGATCCCACTCTTTTGCTTGGGCTCAACACGAAGTGGCAAGGGAACCGATGCAGGTGAAGAATCTGCCAGACTTGCAGCTTTGTGTTCATTGGTTAAGGAAGACAAGAGAGAAGAGGGAGAGGAGAGAGATGTAATAATCCAACGTCTGGAACCACATGACAATAATCACCATTCAATCTCACAAATTCTAATGCAATAGTTTGTCATGACATGAGGACAGCACCAAGGGAGCTAATAATATTTTACCAAGACTGGGAAATATTCAAAATATTATTTCTGAAGCGGTCATTAACATACAGTGTTAATGAAAGTAAGTGTGTGTGTATATATATATACATATATATATATATATATATATGTTAAATGATTAAAATGAAGCAAAACATACAGATGAATTGAGTTAGGCGGGACATGACAATTAAGATTAACTGAAAAGAATCACATAGAGGAATAAGATAAACGATGGCATTTAAGTTCTACAGGAATATGCACTAAAATGCTCATAACCAACAACTTACGTGCAGACTATGCATGCAGAGAGACTAGAAGAAATTTCATGAAAGGATATCTTAAATGCAGCAAATGCTCGCTTCTCAGTGCGGCGAAGGAGGCGCTCTGCATCCTCCTCAGCTTCCATCTGCTCCTTGAGATATAGTAGGTCATCACTGTCCAAGGCTGTATACTCAAACTTACAACAGATTGCGATAAAGTAAAGAGCTAAACAAACACAGATTCAGAAAGCAGTTGCCTTGTGCCTGGATACACACACACACAAAGCGAGAGAGAGAGAGAGAGAGAGAGAGAGAGAGAGAGAGAGAGAGTATACTCAAACTTACAACAGATTGCGATAAAGTAAAGAGCTAAACAAAACACAGATTCAGAAAGCAGTTGCCTTGTGCCTGGATACACACAGGCAAAACGAGAGAGAGAGAGAGAGAGAGAGAGAGAGGTACCGCCTCGGCCATGAAGGTATCCTCCGCGTTCTCCTGCAACCTCTTGCATCTGGCTTGCATCAACCACCCAGTAGAAGAAGCCAAGATCCCTGCCAGGGCATGTTATCAGAAAACTCCCCTCTCAGTTTGAAGCAAACAGTCATAGATGTGAGTGAGGCTCCCCTCGAATATTTGGGTTTACCAATGGGAAAACTGTGCCTTAATAAAGAGCAATGTGAAAGTCAGTGGTTGGCAGGGGCGTGGGGCTATTGAGTAGTGTTGTGGCCACTCAAATATTTGGGTTTACAAATGCGAGGTAATCCGAGATCCGATAGGTTCTGGAATATCGAGAACGTTGAGAGGCGTTTGCAGAGCTGGAAAGGAGCTCTCTTGTCAAGAGGGGGCAATTTAATTCAAGCAGTTTTGGGAAGTTAACACTAATTCTGTGAAGGTGCAGTCTTTTGTGGGCAGGTGTAGGGGAAAACAAAACAACAGTCGTGTCCAAGGTACATGAACAACAGACCTATCAAGATTACAGCATTCCAATCTAAATAAATAATACGAAAGCTACTCTAAATTCTAACAAAGTACAAGCCCACAATGACGTGCATAATCGAATCCGATCCCACAACTTCTCAACCTCATCCCCTTTAGAATCCTCCAAAACTCTCCTAGTTCTCTCCCCCCAAATCAATTTTCAATGACTAACTAATTCTAGTTGCCCTTACTAATAAAAAGCATAACTGAACACAAAGATGTAGAATAGCTATCATTCATATAAGAGATCTCAGCACTAAGCAACTAACGCAAAATATATTTCATGATACAGAATTTGATAACTGCAATAGCTATCATTTCATATAAGAGATCTCAGCAGTAAACAACTAATGCAAAATATATTTCACGATACATAATTTGATAACTGCAATTATATGGATTAAGAGAAATAGGGATCTAGCCGAATAAATATTCACTGAATATAAAAAATAATTATAAAAAATATTCAGCTAGATCCCTTAAGAGAAATTCAGCTAAATTTTATAAATGTAAAAAATAATAATATTATTAATTTGGGGCTTGAATATTTGTGAGAAAAATGTAGTATTATATGGATTAAGAGAAATAGGGAAATAGTGAATATGAAATGAGAGAAGCATGTTATAGGTGAGGTTGGATAGTAAGAAAGAATAATATAAAACAAGTACAAGTGCTAATAAATAAAAAAACAAACAAAAAGAGTTCACAACAAAAGCTGTGGCGTGGGTGGTTAGGGTGCTGCCCATCATACAGGAGTGCATGGTTTCAAATCTTGATGTGCACGAATATTTTTCTACCATTTTGGTGAGGAGATTAAGTCGTGATATTATCGAAAATGACCAATTAAAGTGTCTATTGGAAGGAAAATATCGGATCCCAAAATTTCGGCGAAATATCAACGATAAATAAAAAAAAACCTGATAAATAGATAGTATACTGCTAAAATATTGGCCCTAAAAAAAGTGAAATTATCGTCTAAATTGTCTATATTTAAGACTGATTATCATGAATACTATTTTGGACGCTGATAGCAAAAATTTGATGTCAAGCAATGAATTTCCAACGTTGCCTAAAAGCTCTGAAGGCCTAAACGTATGAATGCCAGTGGTGGTGGTGGGGAGTGCACAATTTTGGCTAATTTCATCCTAACAATTTTTTACTAAGCGCAGTGTAGAATCCAAAAAATGGAATTGTAACAGTTGAAATGTTTAGCCAATTAGATATCTGAGAAAAAATAGATTACAAATCCCATAATATTAGAATTGAAATTGAATTTTCAAATGAAATTTTATTTCTATCGAAAGAATGCAAAACTTGAATCCTATTATTTCCTTCTTCCAGAAGCTAATCAGCGTCAAATAAAAAGAGAAGAAGAAGAAAAAACAAGAAAAAGACGGAAAAAATGCGCTAACCTTGGCAACCATGCGTTGGAATGTGATGTCTTCATCGTCTATCTTATCTTTCCCTTTCCCCCCTTTCTTATCTGCCACAATCAGTTCAAGAATGATTAATTGATCAAATTAAAACCGGAAAACATTTAACAACTTGAGGAAAAAAAAAAAAAACCTTTTGGGTCGGAGAGATTGGTGTACTCTCGAACTTCTCTGCCTGCCATTGCGCTCACTTTAAAAATAAACGATATATGATTATGACAAATTCTTAAAGCAGAAAGTTTCTCTTGATTCAGAAGAGTAAAGCAAAAGGCTGCACCATAAATAAAACAAGGAAGAAATTTCATAAAGCCGCAGTAATACGATAATACAAAGATCAATAAAAATTTCAAAATCCGAAAGTAGGAGCTTTCTTTCTTCCTCTCGCTCCTTTTTTTTTTTTCCAAGTAAATCCATTTTTTTTACTAGCTCTCTTTCTACATATCGAAGATTTGGTCCCATCCACCTTCACATTCTCAGCCACATCATCATACTTTTCAAAGTGATCCCATACCTCTGATTTTTCTATGGATGATTATCTAGTCCCGGAAGGAGGTAATTGTGGAAGACCACTCTGTTGAGGTGGTTTTTGGGCTTAAGGTTGGGACTGAATTGGTGTTTGGACTTGAGGTTGGGGAATTGGTATAGTAGGTGACGGTGATGATGTGGATGCACAAGAAGAACATGCGTCATTGCCACTAGGCAAGTGTTCAAATAGGTTCATCTATCCTTTAATAAAAACAGAAACTAAACAATAAAAACAGACCTAGCATGCAGCATAACCTATTTAACAAAAAGAAACATATACATAATTAATACAGCAGCATAACAACAGAATAGCAGCAGCAGAAACAGAACCTAGTAGTTTCACAGAACCTAATTTCATAAAACAGAAATTAATTTAGCAAAACAGAACCGCCAAGGACAGAACCAAATAATCACAACAGTATAATTTAACAGAAGAACCTAATTGGTAGCAGCCCTAATTAGTATAATGAAACTAACAGTTCATAATTTCTTTGTCAATTTCAAATAAGTATCACAACACAGCATAACCTAATTGGTAGCAGCCCTAATTCGACAACCCTAAACCCTTAACAGAAAAAATTATATCATCACATCAACCTCAACCACCAAATCGACAAGCCTAATTTAAAAGAAAAAAACTATAAATTTAATTTAGAATAAACCCTAAATTCAAAGGAAGATGATGCTCTCACCTTTAACTGATAAAGAGAGAAACCCACAGAAGAAATCGCAGGAGAGGAATAGATGTTGTCGGCGATCAGAAACTGAAACTTAGAAACATAGAAAAATCGAGATAAGAAGAGAGAGCAAAAAGAGAGTTAGCGGAGCAAAGACGCGACGGAGAAAAAATAGAACAGATAAGAGAGAGAGAAGCTAACCTGCGTGCAGGGCTTGAGGCGGCGCGGTGGCTGATCGACTGAGAGTGAGAGGATCGGAGTAGAGAAAATAGAGAGAGAGGGGGTTTCGGCGGAGAAGAGAGAACCTGCGAGAGAGAGAGAGGAATGAAAACCTAACCTCACGCCTTGGGCTGATTTGGGTGTAATCTTGTGCTTCCCGACCTATTGTAATCTCTACAAACATCGAATTAAAAACTGCCACATGCGTTAAATAGAATATCGAATTAAACTTGTGACTGAAATGGCTTTTATTTAATCAATGTATTTTAGGAAAAATAGTATCATTATTTATATCATTGTTATGAACCTAGATATAATGGATGCCTACCATAGCAAATTATACCATACCAAGAAATACCTACCATGATTCACCCCAATGACCCATCATTGTAATTATAAAATATTAGTGAATAGTGTAATCATATGCCTATAAATACAAAGCATCAAGTATGAATGAAATACAATTGTTTTCTATTCCTCTAAATTCTCTCCACAATCCCCTAATTTTATAATACGTTATTAGCACGAATATCTTTAAAATACCAGCTGAAATATTCGATCAAATCCTTACCTTTCTCTCTTCTGTTTTGATAATCTTCCAAAACTCAAGAAGGAGAAACATGTGCCGACATCAACGCCATGGTGGATTGTATGTACACACCAAAGTTTCTATTTCCTTTTGTTCCAATCTATAGTCACAACTAGTAGAAAAACATGTTGATAGAGATTTTGGAGATCCCATAATAGCAACATATCAGAAAGGACGATAAGTGCTGAAGCCTCTTGATGAGAATAGCAAACTCACCAAAAAAAGGATAAGCCTCTTGTTGATGCTCTTTTTCGGAGAGGGTCAACTTAGAGAGAAGTGGATTGTCTTCAGCAGTGGAGAAGGTGAGGACCTTCGGTAAAGGGCTAACCTGCAGAAGACAAAGTAGGAGAAGCAACCTTTAAGCTTCGGACACTATTGGTGCGCAAATCTCACGGCCTGGTGCTCCGGGTCGAGGGGATGTGCGTTAACACGTGACGTCCTTCTTTTGAATGCGGTGCGGTTGTACATCGGCGTGCTAGCACGGCCCACCGTGCGTCGAGATGGTGATGAGGTTTGGGTAGAAGATGGTTAAATGATGCGCTGTTTTGAGTTCGACTCCTAATCAAACGATTGTGGTCGAGAGAGGAACTGATCTCGGCCGTCAAGTTCACGGCCTGAGCTACAAGGCCGCTTTAGTGGTGGTGTTGGTGGCGGGTTTTAGGCGGTGCTCCGGCGTTGCTCAGAGAGTGAAGGTCGTATGATATATGGGGTGAATGAGATGATAACAAAGATGGTGCTCCGGCGCCTTGAAAACCAAGGGTCGTATGATATATTGATGAATGGATTTTCCTTACAATCTACCACTACTCCTAGGAAAGCAAATAAAGGTATTGAAAGTGCATGACAGGAAAATATAATTTGCTCCGTGGGAGGCTTTTGGTTTGGTGTTTGAACCATTTGAATGTAGTCTTGAGCTTAGTATTTATAAGGGGAGTCCTGGAGGGACAATTGAGGCCAAAAGATCTGCGTGGTGGAGCCTGATCGGGGCAAGTGGGTAGTCAAATCGGCATTTGGGATCGTGAAGCATGGTGGTGTGACCCACATGGATCGGGTAAATCTCGCCACCGCCTGATCGTGGGTTCGCCCCATTGGTCGTGGGAACACATTTAATGCCCTGGTCTGGTGGTTGGTGATCTGACCTTAAGTTGTAAGCATACTTGTGAGAATGTTTGTGCCTAACCACTTTGATTTCCATTACCAAATCTTGACTTCAGTCACTTCCCCTCTCCCGTGCATTAAATGCTTCTTGCGACTAGTGGGTTTCTTTGCGATAATCGAGGCATTACTTCATTAAATGGGGCGTGGGACCACGAGGCCACGTGGCGATTTGACCACGATATCTTGGCCGTGCCTTTTACGGTCTTCGACTTTGGCCCATAATACCTCGGCCCGAGGTCGAGAGGATTTGCCTTGCGCTTTTCTTTTATTTCGTGAAGGCGAAATGCCTAACGAAACGTGACCGTTCGATTCATGAGTAGGTCCTAGGGCCGAGAGGAGGTCCCTTGGTCGATTTATGACCGTGATTTATTAAACACAACAGACACCGGTGGTGCCGGTGAAAACTCTCAATGCTTAAGTCGATTAAGAGTAGTAACTTTAGCAGAGTAATAAAAGGTAAAAAGTAGTTACCTTTTTAGGTATTCCTATTTATAGGGAAGTAAAAGTGAGAGGTTTGTGTAGAATTTCGATGTGGGACTTCGTATAAGTCACCGTGGTGGTGACATGTGTCATGGAGATTAGGTTCGGCATTTTGTGAGCTTCGCGATCGGGAGCTTGGCGAGTATCCGGCACCTTGGAAGGGTGTCTTCCTTCGGCAGGGAAGAAGGCGTATCTGCCTTGATTGTAGTCGCTTTGATGCTGGATATGCTCGGTTGATTATGGTGTAAACAGTAGTCCCCCAAGTTCGCGGTCAAGAAGTAACTTCTTGGTTAGGAACTTGTGAGTTTTGTGTAATAATGACCGAGCATTCCAGATTCGGTGGGAGTCGTAGTGCATTCTCTAGTCCCTCAAGTTGGCAAGCTAGAAGTTGCGTTAACACTTGGTAGCTGTGTGAGCCTTTAGGACCATTGGTAGCTAGGTACCTAAGCATTTTGCAAGGGGCATATAGAAGGCTATGCCCTTTGTATTTTCGGTGCTGGACCGTCCATTTGGGCTAGTGTTGGTTGAAAAGGGAGTGAGCACCCCATATCTGTTACACAACCCTTGCCGCTTCGACAAGGGTGTGTTTGGGGATAACAATTTTCTAAGGCAACTAGTTGGGCCATTGGGGTTGGGCCCTTGGGGTGTTTTTAGGCTCTTAGCAAAAACCCGGGGTTAAAAAGGCTGGGCCTTATGTTTGTGGGCCTCGGCAAGAGTAGGGCACTAGGGTGTACATATGCGAGACCAATTATAAGGGTTCAAGGTGTGTGCCGTTCGGCAGGGAATAAGTGGGAGATAATTGCCTTAGTTGTCCGTGTGTTCTTCTTCGTGAGCCTTGGTTTGCTCTTGGTAGTTGCAGCAAGGGCTTGGAGTTAAAGCACCGCAGTGGAAGAGCTGGGTATATCGGCAAGAGCAAGGGTGTTTCATTCACGACGGCCTACTTAGTCTTCGCATGACCCTTGCCGTTCAACAATGGTGGCCTGATCTCATTTCGGTGCGAGCCTCCATATGGTCTAGCTTACGGTGGTCGGTGTAGCTTTGAGGAAGGTACAGAAGGTCTCGACTTTGGGAAAGCAGGTTTTGACGGAGGCGGGGCGTTCGAGCGTTGGGAGACCAATTTTAGAAAAGCTAGGCCTTTGCCATTTAGCAATTGGTCTCGGAAGGGCTTCTCTTAGACTCAAGTGTGCGGTGCTGGTTCTGTAGCTTCAGTAGGTAATTTTGTGAGCACTCCAAAACTTCTTTCGTGGGCCTTGCCATTCGGCAATGCCAATCCGAACTTAATTTTTATAAGATGTTGGTTGCTTTTTGATTGTGCAGATGACCTAAGCTTCAGCAAGCTTGATCTTGAAATGTATATGTGGGTACCTTTTTGGATCCGCATGACCCTTGTCGTTCGGCAAGGGTCTTTGTGAAAGGTGTTTGATCCTCCAGAGTTGGGCTTCTATCTTAGGTCTTTGGCAGATTGACAAGTAGGAAGAAGCTGGAGCTGAACCTTCGGTAAGGCTCTATTGAGGTCTTGGAGCTAGGCACTTGGGTTAAGGGTTAGGCCTAAACTTTGTTCTACAGCAGGGTAGTAGAGAGGAAGAGAAGAATATTGGAGCTGGGTTCGGCAGGGTCTTTTTGGACTTGGTAAGACTTGTTTGCAAGGCCTCACATTGTTCCTCCATGGGCCTTGCCGTTCGGCAAGGCCAATCTGTGTTTAAATGTGACAAACTTGGATGTGTTGACTTTGAGCAGGATCCGGCGACTCAGTCTTGGACTTTTGACAAGGGGTCGGGGTGGTTCTTTCTTTCGAGAGGCTAGGCCTTTGGAGCTAAGTCATTGTGAAGTTTCGTGGAGCCGCCATTGAAGATTCGGCAAGGTTCTGGGCTCTGCCTTCAGCAGGTATCGTCATGTCCCTAAGAAAAATCTCTCATCTTCATTTTCCATACTTAGTTGTTGTTGTTTTTTTGTTGTTTTGTTGGAAATCTCTCATCTTCCTTTTCGCATGTTGCTTGCTGTTCGGCAATTTGGTTGACTTTGGTTCTTTGAATTTGCAACAGGATCTTGGCAAGGGAGAGTTGGGCTTGAGTCTTTGGTTGTAGACTAGGGAGCTGGGTCTCTAGAGGGAGGGCACGGGTCGGGCCTAGCAAAATCTTGGGCAAGGGTGAGTTGTGATGCCCTCCGTTGATTCCTTCATGGGTCTTGCCATTCGGTAAGGCCAATTTTCGGATTTGGCTCTATTTTTTTTATTTTTTGGAAATCTGAATTTTGAATTTCAAATTGTTGCAGGTACAAGGGATTTTAGGAGGGAAGGTGAAAGGGTGCTAGGGTTTTTCGTGTACCCTTGGGACTTTATAAATAGGAGCTTGGGGTTACGAAGGCTTCACACTTGGAGAATTTTGAGAGAAATTTCCAGAAAGTGGGAAGGAGAAAAGAGATTTTCGGCGAGATTTTGGTGGTGCTGCTTGTGGCCAAAGTGATTTCCGGCGTCATTCCGTGGTGATGCAAACAAGGTTAGACCTAATTTCCCTTGAAGTTTTGAATTGAAATGTCCTTTTTATATGAACATGTTGAAGACTAGGATGAACACCTTGAATATGAGTATGAACATGATGAACATTGGTATGAACCTGCTGAATGAATGCTCCTAGGTCAAAAACATGAAGGTGTGCCCTCCTTTTTGTGTTCTTGTGTTTTCAATCATTCTTGCATGTGCATTAGTTCCATTTCCTTGTTTCTGTAAATTTAGATGTCTGAAAGTTCTGATAGAGAAAGTCCTGACGCCCTACCTTTGGTGGGGATGATATTGACAGTGAAGAGGCCAGTGAATATGTTTGTTTTGAAGATGAGAGTTTCCAGATAGAGGGTTTGGTAGAAGGTCTTGTAGAAGCTAGGATGGTAGTTCATGAGGGTGAGAGGAGTGAGCCACTAGTAAACTCTGGGTCAGAGACATATAAAGAGATGTAGAGGAATTATAAAGTGTTATAGGCCATAGCTGATCGGGTTCTAGCTATACCTCGTTCACCAGAGGTGGGCTCAAGCAATCAGGCGTCACCATCGAGTGGTAGGTGTAGCCATGGCTTCCGGCTTCAGAGGGAGTGGATATACGGGTCGGTGTCCCTTTGGCGGAGGTGGAATATACCGACAGAGGTAAAGTTGGCCGAGCTTGAATAAATTATTGTGTTCTTCCTACGTGGGTTTGAGTTTACCTACTGCAATGATGTGGTTAGATACCCTCCAAAGGCTCGGTGATGATTTTCACAGATATGTATCAGTATGGCTTCAAGCTACCTTTTCAACCGCAAGGCGTACAATCCCAACTTCTGCTTCTTTTGCATGGGGTTTACATTGCTTGGTGGTTGGTGGGTTGGGGGAGCCAACATTTGAGCAGTTCATGTACTTGTTCTCAATTTCAAAGCAACATGGGACATTTGACTGGGTACAAGCTAATTGTTGAAAGGCAAAAGAGAGAGATTATTTTATTGGTCACAAGCCTTTTGCTCAGAAGTCTTGGAGAAACAGGTGGTGCCTGGCTTATGGTAACTGAGAGTGTCCGAGAAGACCATCTCGGACACATTCCAACCCACTTCCAGTTTATAGGTTCTTAGCCCCATCCTTTAAAACTGATTATTGTTTTGTAGTGTTTGTACTTGCTATGACTTTTGGGTCTCTATTTTTTGCATGTGCAAGTGTAAATGGCTGAGTAGTATCTAACCTTTGGTGCAGGTTCAGTGAAGTGGGGCGATCTCAAGGAGCAAGAAGAGGAAGTTGAGAGGGTGAGGTCACTGCTATCAGAGACCGAGTGTGAGTGTAAAAACCTAGTCACCCAGAAGAATTTGTTTGAGTCCGGCCTTTTGCAAAGAAGTAAGTACCTAGATCCCTTTGTTGTTTGTTTTCGATTCCTTTTTGTAATTGTGACTAACTTAGCCTTTGATGTGTAGTGCGGTGTATTATAAAGAGAAACACGAAAGTGGTTGTGGAGTATACTTGACGAGATGCTGAGTGAGGGAGTCTCAGGCCAAAAGGAGGAGAAGGGTGGTGCCCACCGGCGAGGAAGTGCCCTAGAGATGACGATGAGGTTGGGTCGC
Organism: Prunus mume; assembly: GCF_029339155.1. Lineage (NCBI taxonomy): Eukaryota > Viridiplantae > Streptophyta > Magnoliopsida > Rosales > Rosaceae > Prunus > Prunus mume. Next base: position 143,464 of record NC_142699.1, on the reverse strand, counting down.
CGATGTTATGGGAAAGAGAAAGGCGCTAGAGGAGGCTTGTCATAGTGTGATGGGGAAAATTTGCCAAGCTTCCTTCTTTTAATCTGGAGGCACCGCCAAGATTCCCCGTATTGATGATGTTTTGCTGAAGGGATGGAAAGGTGGACTTCTCTAGCTGCGTTGAGAAAAATGAGATGAACCTAGCCATGCATCGGAGGTTCCCATGGTGAGCGTCTTCTTAGAAGGCATGAAGAGTGACCCCGAGGCTCTGGCGAGGACTCCCCTCTTCCTATGCGGATCGGGCCTAGAAGATGATCCTTACTCATGCTTATGTAAGTCCGTTCTGTTTGTGTATTTTTTCTTATCATTACGATTGGTTTGTGACGATGATGCTTTGTTTGGTGGCCTTTAGCGAGATGTATGTCAACATGGGTAAGGCGGATAAGGAGATCCAGAGGTGAAGAGGCGCGATGAGATGACCAAGGGTAAAATGGCGGAGGCGCAAGAGGCCATCCGAGAGAAGAACAACGTGCTATTGCAAAAGGCGGTGATGGCCAAGGAAATGGAAGAGCTGAGGCGGTTGAGGGCCGATGAGATAGTTGCTGCCCTAGCCAAAGCGATCGAGTCATTTCGAACTTCAGAGGAGCATGAGGCCATACAATAATATTTATTTAGACATTTTGGTTATGATGTTTAATTATGTGCAATCCAAACCAAAAGTTTTTTTTTGGGAAATATCTCTAAATACCACCCTTTTATAATTTTAACTGAAAATACCACCTCTCTCCAAATTTTTTGGAACTATCACCTACAAATATATATTTATTGTCCACTTATTGCACACATATTACTTTTGCTGAAGTTCTCTCTCAGCTCTCTCTTGGCTATGTCTCTCACTTTCTCTTCATTCTCTTGACACTCAGCTCTCACTCTATCGTTGCTCAACTCTCACTCTCTCTTCTATGTTCCTCTCCCAGCGGAATTTAATCTGTTCATTGAAGCTCAACTCCATTGTTCACCTCCAACAGGTACATTCATCGTCATTTTCTTACAGTTTAGGGGTTTCTCTGAAGTTGGTTTAGGGTTATGGGTTTCTATGAAATTGGTTTAGGGGTTTGTTCGAAATTGGTTTAGGGTTTAGAGGTTTCTTTGAAATTAGTTTAGGGGTTTCACTGAAATTGGTTTCGGGGTTTCTCTGAAATTGTCTTATTATGATAATTCATTGTTTGAAACAGTGAATGGGTTTGCTCTTTGTGGATTGATGCTTGCACTGTTGTTGTTTTTGTTGTTGCTATTGATGTCGTATTGCTATTTTTTTGTTGGTGTATTGCTAATTTAGTGATGTTGTATTGACATTTTAGTACTGCTGTATTTCTAGTTTATTATGGTTTTATTATGATTTTTGTATCAGTTATTAATTGGTATTTGGTGGCTTACTATGAATCTTTATGACCATTGCATTTAGCCTTCTTACAAGTCTAATCGGTATCTATTTTCTTCCTTAAAGATGATATTTAAAGTCTAAGACAATTAACCTATGTATATCATTTTTAACTTATAAACTCCCAACGATATCATACTTTTTGTTTGAGAATAATGCTTGTTAATTGTCAATGATCATGTAAGATAAAGACTTAAATCCTTGTGAGACAAAAATTGGAGTGAGAGACAAGTAATTTGAAGGACACATGAGAAACAAGTCATATAGGATAAATCACTTTTTCGAGAACGGAGTCTAAGAATTACTAAGGGAAATATCTTCAATGTGACATGCACCTTTAGGCCTTGGTTGTTTGCCAAGTAGTCGGGTAAGGCTGGATGTATGTTAGTTTTTGCTGCACAATTTGCAGCATTAGAAATCTGCCCTAACAATGTGATGGGCAAGCTATGTTAATGTAATGGAGTTTATTGATATTGTAAATGAGTGCAGTTCTAATTTCTGAACTTATTGGCCCAACAGTGCCTCTTGCGGAATAATGACGGTCAAATTCATCAAGCATCTCAGTGCTGGCATTTCTTTGGATAAAGTTGACCCATCGAAGATCACCTATTACCGACTGAAGCTTGCGATAGAGACAATACAACAACAATATAACAACAACACAATAGCAACACAACAACAATAAAACAACAATAACACAACCCTAGCTCACAGTATGAACAGGTACAGTTGAATCGGTTCAGTTTTTTTCATTATTGGTTTAGCAGATCTTTTGTGTCCATTAGAATCCTCAATCTCTAATTTGAATTCTCATAGTTTTTCCAATCAAATTGCACACTCCTTGCCTTTGATCTAGCCAACCCTAGCTCACGAATGACATGCGTTGTTGAATTGGTTCGGTTTTTTTGGTTCACGTTTTTGCAGAGCTTTTGAGTCCATTAGAATCCTCATTCTCAAATTTGAAATCTCGTACTTCTTCCAATCAAATTGGACACTCCTTGCCTTTGATCTAGCCAACCCAAGCTCAGAAAAAGATGTTGTTGAAACGATTGATTTTTGAGTCATGTTTTTGCAGCTCTTTTGTGTCGATTCGGATCGTAAATTTCACATGTGAATTCTCATACTTTTTCCAATCAAATTGGACACTACTTGCCTTTGATCTACCAACCCTAGCTCACGAGCAGACAGGTGTTCTTTGAATGAGTTCGATTTCTTTGGTTGATGTTTTTGCAAAGCTTTCGTGTCAATTAGAATCCTCAATCTCAAATTTGAAATCTCGTACTTCTTCCAATCAAATTGGACACTCCTTGCCTTTGATCTAGCCAACCCTAGCTCACGGAAGAGAAATATGTTGTTGAAACGATTGATTTTTTTGAGTCATATTTTTGCAGCTCTTTTGTGTCGATTCGGATCGTCAATTTCTCATTTGAATTCTTATTCTTTTTCCAATCAAATTGAACACTTCTAGCCTTTTATTCGGCCAACCCTAGCTCAAAGTATGGACAGGTACAGTTGAATCGGTTCAGTTTTTTTCGTTCTTGGTTTAGCAGATCTTTTGTGTCCATTACAATCCTCAATCTCTAATTTGAATTCTCATAGTTTTTCCAATCAAATTGGACACTCCTTGCCTTTGATTTAGTCAATCCTAGCTCACTGAACTTGATTTAGTCAATCCTAGCTCACAGAACAGACAGGTGATGTTGAATTGGTTCGGTTTTTTTTCGTTCACGTTTTTGCAGAGCTTTTGTGTCCATTAGAATCCTCAATCTCTAATTTGAATTCTCATAGTTTTTCCAATCAAATTGCACACTCCTTACCTTTGATATACCCAACCCTAGCTCACGGGACAGACGGGTGTTGTTGAATTGGTTCAGTTTTTTTGGTTCATGTTTTTGCAGAGCTTTTGTGTCCATTAAAATCCTCAATCTCTAATTTGAATTCTCATACTTTTTCCAATCATATTGGACGCTCCTTGCCGTTGATCTAGCCAACCCTAGCTCACGGAACAGAAAGATATTGTTGAAACGGTTCAGTTTTTTTGACTCATGTTTTTGCAGCTCTTTTGTGTCGATTCGAATCGTCATTTTCTCATTTGAATTCTCATTCTTTTTCCAATCAAATTAAACACTTTTAGCCTTTTGTTCGGCCAACCCTATCTCACAGTACGGACATGTACAGTTGAATCGGGTCAGTCTTTTTCGCTCTTGGTTTAGCACACCTTTTGTGTCCATTAGAATGCTCAATCTCTAATTGAAATTCTCATTGTTTTTCTCACCAAATTGGACACTCCTCGCTTTGATCTAGCCAACCCTAGTTCACGAAACAGACATATGCTGTTGAATCGGTTCAGTTTTTTTGATTGATGGTTTTTGCAGAGCTTTTGTGTCCATTAGAATCCTTAATCTCTAATTTGAATTTTCATACTTTTTCCAATCCAATTGGGCACTACGTGCCTTTGATCTAGCCAACCCTAGCTCACAAAACAGACATGTATTGTTGAATCGGTTCAGTTTCTTTGGTTGATGTTTTTGCAAAGCTTTTGTGTCAATTAGAATCCTCAATCTCAAATTTGAATTCTCGTACTTTTTCAAATCAAATTGGACACTCCTTCCCTTTGATCTAGCCAACCCTAGCTCACGGAACAGAAAGATGTTGTTGAAACAAATTCTTTTTTTGACTTATGTTTTTGCAGCTCTTTTGTGTCGATTTGAATCGTCAATTTCTCATTTGAATTCTCATTCTTTTTCCAATCAAATTGAACACTTCTAGCCTTTTATTCGCCAACCCTAGCCCACATGCAGACAGTGATTGAATCGATTTTTTTCGTTCTTAGTTTAGCAGATCTTTTGTGTCCATTGCAATCCCCAATCTCTAATTTGAATTCTTGTAGTTTTTCCGATCAAATTGGACACTCCTTGCCTTTGATTTAGCCAACCCTAGCTCACTGAACAGACATGTGATGTTGAATTGGTTCGGTTTTTTTTGTTCACGTTTTTGCAGAGCTTTTGTGTTCATTAAAATCCTCAATCTCTTATTTGAATTTTCATACTATTTCTAATCAAATTGGACACTCATTACCTTTGATTTAGCCAATCTTAGCTCACGGAACAAAAAGGTGTCGTTGAATTGGTTCAGTTTCTTTGGTTGATGTTTTTGCAAAGCTTTTGTGTCCATTAGAATCCTCAATCTCTAATTTGAATTCTCATATTTTTTCCAAAAAAATTAGACACTCCTTACCATTGATCTAGCCAACCCCAGCTCACGGAAAAGACAAGTGTTGTTGAGTTGGTTTAGTTTTTGGTTCATGTTTTTACAGAGCTTTTGTGTCAATTAGAATACTCAATCTCAAAGTTGAATTCTCGCACTTTTTCCAATCAAATTGGACACTCATTGCCTTCGATCTAGCCAACCCTAGCTCACGGAACAGAAAAATGTTGTTGAAACGGTTCAGTTTTTTTGACTCATGTTTTTGCAGCTCTTTTGTGTCGATTCGAATTGTCAATTTCTCATTTGAATTGTCATTCTTTTTGCAATGAAATTGAACACTTCTAGCCTTTTATTCGGCCAACCCTAGCTCACAGTACGATCTGATTGAAGTCAGTTGAATCGGTTCAGGTTTTTTCGTTCTTGGTTTAGCAGATCTTTTGTGTCCATTACAATCCCCAATCTCTAATTTGAATTCTCATAGTTTTTCCAATCAAATTGGACATTTCTAATCTTTTATTCGGCCAACCCTAGCTCACAGTATGGACGATGCTGATTGAATCAATTCGATTTTTTTATTCTTCGTTTAGCAGATGTTTTGTGTCCATTAGAATCCTCAATTTCTAATTTGAATTCTCATAGTTTTTCCAATCAAATTGGACACTCCTTGCCTTTGATCTAGCCAACCCTAACTCACGGAACAGACATGTGTTGTTGACTTAGTTCATTTTTTGGGATTGTGTTTCTGCAGAGCTTTGGAGTCCATTAGAATCCTCATTCTCTAATTTGAATTGTCATTCTTTTTCCAATCAAATTGAATACTTCTAGTCTTTTATTCGGCTAACCCTAGCTCACAGATGCAGAAGACAGTGCTGATTGAATCGAGTTCGATTTTTGTTCTTGGTTTAGCAGATCTTTTGTGTCCATTACAATCCCCAATCTCTAATTTGAATTCTCATAGTTTTCCAATCAAATTGGACACTCCTTGCCTTTGATTTAGCCAACCCTAGCTCACTGAACGGACAGGTGATGTTGAATTGGCTCGATTTTTTTTGTTCACGTTTTTTTAGAGCTTTTATGTCCATTAGAATCCTCAATCTCGAATTTGAATTCTCATTCTTTTTCCAATCAAATTGAACATTTCTAATCTTTTATTCACCTAACCCTAGCTCACAGTATGGTGGTATAGTTGAATCGGTTCAGTTTTTTTTTTGTTCTTGGTTTAGCAGATCTTTTGTGTCCATTAGAATCCTCAATCTCTAATTTGAATTCTCATACTTTTTCCAATCAAATTGGACACTCCATGCCTTTGATCTAGCCAACCCTAACTCACGAACAGACATGTGTTGTTGACTTGGATCATTTTTTAGGTTCGTGTTTCTGCAGAGCTTTGAAGTCCATTAGAATCCTCATTCTCTAATATGAATTCTCATTTTTTTTCCAATCAAATTGAACACTTCTAACCTTTTATTACGGCCAACCCTAGCTCATGATCACGAGCAACGGTACAGTTGAATCGGTTCAGATTTTTTTCGTTCTTGATTTAGCAGATCTTTTGTGTCCATTACAATCCTCAATCTCTAATTTGAATTCTCATAGTTTTTCCAATCAAATTGTACAATCCTTGCCTTTGATTTAGCCAACCCTAGCTCACCGAACAGACAAGTGATGTTGAATTGGTTCGGTTTTTTTTTTTCACGTTTTTGCAGAGCTTTTGTGTCCATTAGAATCCTCAATCTCGAATTTGAATTCTCATTCTTTTTCCAATCAAATTCAATAGTTCTAATCTTTAGTATTTACCACAGCTTAAACTGCGGTATGGATTGTACAGTTGAATCGGTTCCGAGTTTTTTTCGATTTTTCGTTTAGCTGATCTTTTGTGTCCATTAGAATGCTCAATCTCTAATTTGAATTCTCATAGTTTTTTCAATCAAATTGGACACTCCTTGCCTTTGATCTAAACAGCCTAACTCCCACGAGCAGACATGTGTGTTGTGACTTAGTTCATTTTTAGGTTTGTGTTTCTGCAGAGCTTTTGAGTCCATTAGAATCCACATTCTCTAATTTGAATTCTCATACTTTTTCCAATCAAATTGGACACTCCTTGCCTTTGATCTAGCCAACCCTAGCTCATGAGCAGACAGTGCAGTTGTTAAATCGAGTTCAGTTTTTTTCGTTCTTGGTTTAGCAGATCTTTTGTGTCCATTACAATCCCCAATCTCTAATTTGAATTCTCATAGTTTTTCCAAACAAATTGGACACTCCTTGCCTTTGATTTAGCCAACCCTAGCTCACCTTTAGGCAGACAAGGTGTTGTTGAATTGGTTCGCTTTTTTGGTTCACGTTTTGCGAGCTTTTGTGTCCATTAGAATCGTCAATCTCGAATTTGAATTCTCATTCTTTTCCAATCAAATTGAACGCCGATCTTTTATTGGCCAACCTAGCATACCTTTATAGGCGATGCGATTGAATGGTTCGGTTTTTTGATTCTTGGTTAAATGAGATCTTTTGTGTCCATTAGTCTCAATCTCTAATTCTCATAGTTTTTTCCATTCACGATTGCACACTCCTTACACACGATCTAGCCTTCTGTGTATGGCAGACGTGTTGTTGAATTGGTTCGGTTTCTGCAGAGGTTTTTCCATTAGAATCCTCATTACGTAATTTGAATTCTCATACTTTTCATTAAATTGGACACTTCTTGCGTTTGAGCGGTGTTTGTGTCCATTTGTTTCGTTCTTGGTTTTGTGGTCTTTTGTGTCAATCCTCAATCTCTAATTTGAATTCTCAATTACTTTTCCAATCAAATTGAACCATTCTTGCCTTTATTTCAGACCAACCATAGAACACCCGGAGAAAGGACCACGTGTTGTTGAAATGATTTCATTTTGGGATTACCGTGTTCTGCCGAGGCTTTTGATTCCATTAGAATCCTCAATCTCTAATTGGAATTCTCATAGTTTTCCAATAAAGGCTGGATCACTCATTGCACCTTTGATCTAGCCAACTCTACAGCACAGAGCAGACAAGTGTTGTTAAATCGGTTTTTTTTTTTCATGCTTGGTTAAAAAGCGGATCTTTTGTATCCATTATAGTCCTAATCTCTAATTTGAATTCTCATAGTTTTCCAATCA